>NC_040017.1:4648116-4659308 GCF_000972845.2 Larimichthys crocea
TAGTCTTTTTGTGTCGCGCAGTCTGGATATTCCTAAATAAAGTCCCATCCTTGTGGTGGAATCTAAATCTCTGCATCCTGTCCTCCTTTCGGGTCCAGGTGTTATAAAATTTAGGGTTACACAGTTAGTTGATGTTTTAACTATACAATGTTGCTTCCTATTTTTATTTGTCCTAGGGCACTCCCTTTTTGAAGTTTTACTCAGACTGGCAGGGGTAAAGGTAAAGTTTTTCAGGTTAATGTATAAATAGAGGGATTTGAGAACAGCAGAGTCAGGGACAGGTCAGAGAGATGACATTCAGATTGGGGCACATACTGGCTACTCCTCAGGTATATGTTGAAGTAAGCTGTCTAAATGCCTTATAGCAAATTGATTGTTGACATTTACAGGGTTGAGACAGCCCACTCTTCAGGAAAATGTATAAGAACCAACTGTTAACAGCTCCTCAGGGAGCTTTTTCTCGTAACCCCATTTTTTTTTTAACCTGTAGTTGTGCACTCTGAAACGTCTCCTCTTGTAACAAGAACCTAAATTCACCCTTAAACGTTGACTGACGTTTGAATCCGATCCTCCTTATTGTAAGGGGTTTTTCTAAAATTCCCCATACACCAGGCCTACAGTACAATCTGAGCCAGAGGACTCAGCAGAGCCAACCAGCTGGCTGCGATCCTGATAGTGACAAGAAGGCTCGTCTCTTCCGTGCAGGAGGACGTCCGGTCGACTATGCTTTCGCCCAGTTAAGTCTGGTCTCGGCCACTTCAGGGTCTGCAGACCCAGCTTGCCAGATGACCACAGCCTCCTGAATCCCCGGCTTGCTGCCTGCTGGCTCCCGCCCAATGGTGCCTGCTTTTGGTCTGTAGCAACTTTGGCCCAACCAGAGAAATTCTCTGGGGAATTCGGACTTGTAAGACATTTCTCATTGATGTTCATTCCATTTCGAACTAATCCCCCCATGCATTCCCCACTGACCGGTCCACAGATAGCGTCAATGATGTCCCATCTGGACGGACGAGCCAAAGCATGGCCTCAGCAGAGTGGGCCTCGGGACCTCCCCTCTCCCTCTGCAAGCTCCCTCAAACTTTAAAGCAGCCCTACCCTAAGGACTTTTGACCGGTTCCGACCGACCGGGGAAGGTAGCTTAGGAGCTGAGCCAGGACTAAGTCAAGGCCAGCGGACACTGTCCTGTGACTACGCCATCCCTTCCGCACTTGGCGGCAGATAGGGGTGAACTCCACAGCCTTCTATGGATGTGTCCTGAAGGGGGCTGGCTTCCCCCATGCAGGACCTTCTTGTTCCTTTGGAGCTACCCCAAGATTGGACTCTCTCATCGCGCTCCGCCATCCGGACGGAAACAGGGTCCGCCAATCAGACAGCAACGGCCTTTTGCCCCTTCGGAGACGACCACAACACACGCACCCAAGCACCAGGGGCTGGCCGGCCCCCCGCCGTTCACCGCTAGCAGTAGGGGGTCGTCCACTCCACGGATGGTGAGAGGCGCCCATACGCTGCGAAGGCCTCGGCTGACGCATGAAGAGCGACAGAGACGCAGCAGGAGGGCCGATGCTTTTATTGTGGGGAGTTAGGTGCACCATCGTCGCCGCCTGCTCAGCCAAGAGGCACACAGTGGTGATCAGTCACTGCGTCAAGTCCCTGTCCTAGTACCCGAACCACCGTCAAGGTAATGCACCACACCTCCACAGAACTTGAAAGCCTTATAGGACTGCAGGGGCTGATGCGAGTTTGATGACTGGGTTTAGCAGAGAGCTGGGCTCAAATCCGAATCTCTTAATGAAGCCAATCCATTGCCACAAGCTCTCAAGGAAAAGAAACTGTTCAACCATCACATCACGTCTCTGAAACCCCTCAAATTGCACATAACTGACATAGTAAGCTTTTATTTATTCAAAAGTCATCACCCACCCCCATACCTGATTTGTGGACAGCCGTGCTGTATCGCACACAACCCGCATGTAAACTGGAGAACGGGGAAATTGATGGGGTGGGGCGGGGACTGTGTTAATGACTGCTTCGGACATCCCCACTCAGGGGAGGGAGGTTACTGTGGCTCATCTTGCTCCTGTTCAATTCTGCCCCAGACTCAGAGTACCCAGACCTGAGCTCCGTGCCGTCCTGCTACCATCACCTTCGTGAGGTATTTAGCAAACTAAAGCCATGGCTCATCGTCCATGACTGTGCCATTCGAACTGATTCCAGGCTCCACCATTCCCAAGGGCGCCTGTATTCGGTTTCTGGGCCTGAGAGGGAGGCCATGCGGGAGTACATCAAGACCTCAATTGAGGGCGGGGGTTGATCCGCCCTTCATCTCCAGCAGGTGCCGGCTTCTTGTGGGCAAGAAGCAGGGTCCTGAGACCTTGCATAGACTACAGTCCTCTCTCTTATGCATTACTATAAAGAATCGGTACCCACTTCCTCTCATGTCTTCCGTGTGTTGACAGCCCAGCAGGCCAAGGTGTTCACCAAGCTAGAACCTTCGCAATGCATACCATCTGGTTAGAATAAGGGGAGATGAGTGGAAAACAGGGTTTATACCCAAGCGGTCATTATGAATACCTGGTCATGCCTTTCGGATTACCAACGCGCCTGCAGTTTTCCAAGGAATGATTACTGCGTACTTAGGGACTTCCTCGACCTTTTGTTTTGTGTACATTGAGACATTCTCATTTACTCCCCTGACCTGGACACACACGAGACATGTAACCAGAGTATTAAAAAGTTTTTTGGAGAACAATCTCTACGTCAAGCAGAAAAAGTGAATTCCATCCGACACCGTCTCCTTCCTGGGCTTCATTGTAGCTCCCTGAGAGTGCAGATGGACCCACTAAAATTAGCGCTGCCACCGAGTGGCCCACACCTGATAGCCGCAAAAGGGGTTCAGCAGTTCCTTGGTTTTGCTAATTTTTACAGGCGGTTCATCAAAGGTTTTAGCGCAATAGATGCCCCACTCCATGCTCTTACCTCTTCTCAGGTGCGTTCCACTGCACCAGAGGCGAGACAAGCCTTCCAGGACCCTCAAGCGTCGCTTTACCTCAGCCCCCATCCTCAACCTGCCAGACCCTCAGCGACAGTTCGTGGTCGAGGTAGACGCCTCCACGAAGGGTCGGGCGGTCTCTCTCAGCGATCGGAGCAGGTGGTAAAATGCATCCCGCGCATTATTGTCACGGCGGTTGTCTAAAGCGGAGCGCAAACTATGATGTCGGCAACTGGAGCTGCTGGCGGTCAAGATCGCCTTGGAAGTGGAGACACTGGCTGGAGGGGGCACAGCATCCGTTCATTGTGTGGACGATCACAAGAACCTGGAGTACTCAAGCGGGCCAAGAGACTAAATTCCACGGCAGGCCAGGTGGGCATTGTTTTTAACAGTTTTTTCTACATTGTCCCACAGGCCAGGGTCCCGGAATGTCAAACCAGACGCCCTGTCTCGCATCTTCTGAACCTGAGCCTGTCGCCAAGAACCAGAACCCATCCTCCCACTGACCCGTGTGGTTTGGAGTGGTCACTTGGCCGATAGAACAAGAGGTGAACCTAATGGGTGCCCTGAGCATTCGTTTGTTGTCCCAGTTGCTCTGCGCCCACAGGTGATTCATTGGGCTCACACCCCGCTGCTCACTTGCCATCCGGGAGTCCGAAGAACCATGTTCGCCATTCTCCCAACGGTTCGGTGGCCATCCATGGAGTCGGGAGTCCGGGAGTACATCGAGGCTGTTCGGTCTGCGCTCACAACAAGACATCCTCCAGGTCAGCATGGGACTCTGCAACCTCTGCCCATCCCTTCCGACCGTGGTCAGACATATCTATGGACTTTGGTCACGGGGCTCCCGATTCGAAAGGTAACACCACGGTCCTGACCGGTTACACCCGGAGGCCAACGGCCATACCGTCTTAACCAACAGCTGGAGACCGGCCCTCCGTTGCCTGTGTCTCAGAAACCCGGCTTCCATGGAGCACCCACCGATCTGGGTGGAATTTTGCCCACAACTCACTGCCCACCTCTGCCACAGCTTCTCCCCCTTCAAGTTTGCCTATGGCTACCAGCCTCCTGTGTTCGCTGACACCGAGCCGTAAGTGTCTGTCCCCTCCGCCCACGCTGTGCTTCGTCGCTGCCACCGCCTCTGGGCCGCCGCCCATCAAGTACTCATCCGTCAGGGGACAGAGTCAAAAGGGCCGCCGACCGTAATGCCGCCCTGCCACCCGCGATCGGCCTGGTCAGAGAGTGTGGTTGTCAGCTAGAGATCTTCACCTCAAGGTCCCCTTTAAAGAAGCTGGCGCCAGGTTCGTGGTCCTTTTCCCATCTCCCAAAGTCATCAGTCCAGCTGCCATTCGTCTCTGTTTGCCCAGGTCACTCCGTGTCCACCCCACATTCCACGTGAGTCAGGTTAAGCCCACTAAGGCTAGCCCCATGGTCCCGGCCACCAAGCCCCCGCCACACTGGAAGCAGTCGATGGAGTACCACTTTATAAAGTCGGAAAACTGTTATGCTGTACGCAACAGAGGCCGGGGGAAAACAGTTTTTAGTGGATTGGGAGGGATATGGGCCAGAGGAGAGACAATGGATTCCACAGAGCTACATAGCTGACCCTTCTTGATTCAAGATTTCTACCGAGATCATCCTGAGTTGCCTGGGCCGTCAGGAGTCGGCCCTAGGGAGGGTACTGTCACACAGTGGGGTCAAGGTGGGTTTTTGTCCTGTCTTGTCATTCCTGTTTTAATTTTGAAAGATAACTCTCCTCTCGTTCAGGTCACTTGCCCTTCCTCATGTGTCACCGGTCTGATTGTCTTCCCGCCCTGATTTGTTTCCACCTGTTCCACATTACCCTGTGTTATCTTGTCTGCGTCTCCCTTGTCTTGTGCTAGAGTATTTCGTTCTTTCGTTCCACCCCAGCCCGTCATTTCCACAGACCTTGATCTTCCTTCCCTTGCACGTAACTTGGTGTGTTGTTTTGCCTCCACATGAGTGATTTTTTGTTGTTAAATTTCATAGAATTAGGTGACCTGATTTCTGTTCATTAGATAGCGGTTAGCTTTTTGTCCTCCCCTGTGGAGTGATTTTTTTTTTTTTGTTACCTTTTTCCTCTTGCTTTACGTTTTTCCCTCTCGGAGTGGTTTTTGGGTTTTTAGAGTTATTCTGAATAGTTTCTTTAGAGTAATTTTCATAGTCTTTTTGTTCGCTCATTGGATAATTCCTAAAATAAAGTCCCATCTATAGGTGAAATCTCTGCATCTGAGTCCTCCTTTGAGTCCAGCCGACAGTATTATTAACTCTCACTTATGAATTATTTTATTGTGTCCGTTTCAAACGAATCATCACCTGATGAGATATTACACTGACAATATTGTTATACAACAATCTTAAACACTATTCGCCTGATCTAATGAACACATACGTGATCAACATTTTTGTAAAACCACAAAACTTTCTTTTTTAAATTCTTGTCCAAGTTTTCCATGTTCCGCAAGATGTCAAACAACAGCTGAAGGAAACATATAAAAGAGTGAGAAGATAAAGTTGTAAAAAAAAAAATGTTTTGAATAGTTCTCTCCAAAGCATGGCATTAATGATTTACAATATATTTCTGTTTGTATTCTGCATCTTCTTTGAAGATATATATAGTTTTCAGCTGGAGTAATAATAAAATCACATAGCACATCCAAGAATTAGTTTGATTTAGCATGTTTAAGGTGGCTTCATCTTACATGATTGGAGAAAATATGTAAAAACTTTTTGTTATGTAACTCAATTTTGTAAAGGAATGTTCCTGTAATAAAGCAGCAGCATTTATGAGAGATTCCTGCAGAACAAGGGTGATGTACTCTGTCTCAGCCTGGTCCCCTGGATGGAAAAAAAGAGAATAAACAACTAGACTGAACAAACAAAACAGCGAAAGCTCTTTCATCCACAGACCAAATATTCGTGTTGTCATGGACAGGAGGTACGAAGGAGTAACAATATTATGTTTGCTATACTTTGATTTCCAACTTCTTTTGAACCTGTCGAAACTATATTTCGTTTGCATTTAGTCATTTAGCAGGTGCTTTCTCCAAAGGCGACTTACAGAGAAGAAAACAATCAAGGTACAGTGCGATAGAAAGCGTAGTGCAACAATAAGTGCTATGACAATTCTTAAAGTAAGAAACCAAGAGAGCATCATCTGATGTTCCTCAATGTGAATCCTCTCACCCCTGTAGGTACACGGGGGACATGATCTTCCTTTTGTTCACGCGATCCACCAGCAGGGCCTTTGAGCTGTGAAGCAACAAGAATCAGCTGGGTCGTCAAACAACAGAGGTAAATATTCCATTTCCATTAGGATGAAGTTACTGTAATAACTCACCCTCTTCAAAGACTCTGGTCTGGGACAAATCAGAAAGCATTTTGATGTCCAGGATCACCTGTTTGTGCTGGTCTCCTTCCCACTATATCTGAAATTCAACCATAAAAATGTGATGTTACGCGTTCTTGAGTTCTACTGGTTGGAGAAATGGAGAAACACTTTTAATATGAGCCATCAGAAAGGCTTTGTCTACAGTGAAGATATGTTTGAGCTGAGTATTTACTGCAAAGTTGAAAACATTTCCCATCCACAGAAAGTGACTAAGTCCGGCTGGTTGATACAAAGTATCATTTTTTTCGATTTTCAGTATTCTTCTGTCATTGCTGTAACATGGATCTAGTGTTGATGATTACTTACACGGACGGCATCTTCAGAGAGAGTTTTGGGTCTGTGAGTGTTTAGTGCAGTTGGCCTCTGGTTTGACCTCACACTGAAGCTTGAGACCTCAGTCGGAGTTGGGAGTTATAGTGAAGACAATCTGGAAAGAGGTACACAAGGAAGGTTAATGTTGAAAAAGTAATATAGTACTTATTCACAAGGCAGAGCTGCCTTCTGTCTGTCACACTGGTGAAGTCAGCTGGGTTTGTTTGTTCTGTTCTCCCATGTCTTGTCTTTCCTGTTTTATTTATTTATTATTTTTTTTCCAAATCTCTTTATTGAGTTTTTGCAGTCAATACAAAAGAATACAACAGTTCCACATGATCGACCATGGTGACTTGTTTGAGTGAATGACAAAAAGAAGAAAGAAAAGATCAGACAAAAAGAAAACCCTACCCGGACCCCCTGTCCCTCCCAACAACCCATATCAGGAGTAGTCACAATAGGTGGTAAGTTACATGACATATCACATCAAACACACAAAAAAACCATCACATAGTACAGTAGGATTTAAGAAAGAAAGACGAAAGGAGGACAGAATAGATAGATGGGGGGGAAAAAAAAAGAGAGAAGAAGGGGGGGGGGGGGGGTACTCTCTCTTCCAACTTGTTAAGAGGCATCCTCAGCATCACAGGAGTGCCATTGAGGACTTGTTACTAATTAACCAGCAGCGGGCCCCAAGTATTCTGAAAAGCGTCAGAGAGCCCTTCTGCAAGAACCTCAACTTCGTCTAAACTTTAAACATTGTAAAATATCCCGTACCAACTGCTGTGGGTCGGTGGGGAAAACGTGCCTCCACTTCAGGAGAAGCCCGTCTTGGCTAGAGGGTGTGAAAGCGATAACATGTCGTATAGAAACGGGAAGATTTTTAGACCGAGTGAGACCAGAAATGGCAGTCATGGGGATTCGGTTCTAAATTGTGTTTAGGGCCTGTAGAGAGTTTGGAATGACATGGACCAGAGTTGTCAGCCTCGGGACGTCCAAAACATATGTACACTGGTCGGCTGGGACTGTTTGCAGCGGTTACCGGCAATCACTTGGACCGGATATACTTGCTAATTTGGCATAGTGAGATGAGCCTGTGAAGCACCTTCCACTGTAAAGACCGTGCCTAGCGCAAATCGACGAAGAATGGACAGCTTTAATGTCTCTCCACTGGACCCAGTTACTGTCCTACGCTCAGGTCCTTTTCCCATGCATTTTAACCGATACGGTGGGGGTTGGGCTCAGAAGCGCAATTTGTTATAAATGACAGATATCAGTCACTTCTGTCGGAGTCAAGAGATAATAATTGTCTATTTCGGCTTCAGGGGGGCGATTTTGGAATGCGGAACTGCTTTGAATAAAGTGTCTCATTTGAAGGTACCGGAGAAGTGACTATTAGGTAAGTTGTATTTTCTGACATGGATGCAAAGATGTAAAAACACCCCTTCATACAGGCATTAAGTGTTCTAAGACCCTTATCAGACCATATGCGAAACGTGGGGTCGAGTGGGAAGGGAGATGCATGATTGTTCAAAACTGGGGCGAGGGTCGAGGCCCTGTGCAAGCCATGCTGTTTCCTGAACTGGATTTTATTGTTTGGTGCGACCGGTTCAATGAAACATTACGGGCACTCATAGGGAGCTGTGAGCAGATCGTGAGTGTGGGAGGAGGAGATAATATCTCAGTATGAGCCCGGGTGGGCAGGTGCCTACACCCTCACCTGGACCAATAAGTAAGTTTATTAATATGCAGGCCCAAAAATAGTGGCGGAAATGTGGCAATGCTAGTCCCCCTTCAGATTTGGGAGTTGAAGGATGTTTTTCTTGATACGGGCTGGTTATTCTGCCAAATAAAAGCTAAGTTGTTGGTCTAGGTTGTGAAAAAGGATTTATTAAGACAAATTGGGATGTGTTGAAAAGATACAGAAATTCTGGGAGAATAACCATCTTAATGAGATTAACTCGGCCTGCTAGGGACAGGGGTAAGGCAGCCCATCTGGACAAGTCTGACTGCATTTATCTAATAGCGGCTGAAAATTCTTCTGAAAAAGTTCCTTGAAGGAGTTGGTGATGAACACCCCCAGATATTTGAAACCTCTTCTGCTATTTTAAAAGGGAAAGTGGAGTGTGGGAAGGATCTCGCTAATATTTACAAAAAATAGCTCGCTTTTCTGAATGTTCAATTTATACCCTGATAGGCGGCCATACTGATCTAGAGTTGACAAGATGGGGGAAGAGAGGAGGTTGGGGTTTGAGATAAATAAGATAAGGTCGTCAGCCATATAAAGAGATTTGTGAACTAGACCAAAACGCGAAATACCTTCCAATTCATTTTGGTTCCTAAGCCAATGGCTAATGGTTCGATGGCTATGTTGACAATAGAGGTGAAAGCGGGCATCCCTGCCTGGTCCCACGTTTAAGGGGAAGTGTGCTGAGTGGACACCGTTGGTATTTACAGAGGCCGAGGGGGTCACATAGAGGAGTTTAACCCAGGAAATAAAGTTATAATCAAAGCCGAATTTCTCCAAATGAAAACAGAAATCCCCATTCCACCGGTCGAAGGCTTTCTCTGCATCTAGTGAGACTATGATTTCAGGAGTGTTTGATGCGGGTGAGTGTATGATGTTTAACAGCCTTCTGGTGTTAAAGAATGGATATCGCCCCAATGTAAAGCCTGTCTGGTCCAGTGAAGTTATTGATGCCATCACACTTTGGAGACGTAGTGCAAGGACCTTAGCCAGGATCTTATAATCTATGTTTAGAAGTGAGACAGGTCTGTAGCTTCCACAGGAGGTAGGGTCTTTGTCTTTCTTCAAAAGCACTGAGATAGAGGCCTCATATAGGGTCGCTGGTAGTCTACCATCGGTAAAGGAATCATTGAACATTCTCACAAGGATGGGTGCTAATAGCATTGAATATGTTTTAAAAAAACTCGGCTGTAAAGCCGTCTGGACCAGGAGACTTCATGCTTTGCATAGACTTGATTGCGTTCTGCACCTCCGGCAAAGAGAGGGTCTACCCAGTTCCCTCGCGGATATTCGCTTCAATCCGGGGATATGTTAGCTGGCTCCAGGGGGTTGGGGGTCGCCGTGGTTATTAAGTGTTGATCACAGAGCTGTATATTAACAGTACTCCAAAAAGTACACAACATTTACACTTTGTAAACATTTAGTTCAGTGTGTCTGTGTGTATATATACAAACATACATATTATGTATTAATGACATTTCACATATTCTGATAATTCAATTTGCTAATTCAGCTATAAATCAGGCACAGTGAAGTAGTGAACAGTATAAAACAGCAAAAATAAAGAACATTGATATACAATAGGACTTCTGATATGGTCATACAATACAGTCAGTGAGTTCTTCAGTTCTGACGACGAACAAACATTGCAAAGGTCTCTCACCAGTGTTGGCTCCTCTCATGGACTGTAAGGTCACATGATTTGTGAGTTAACAGCTATTAACCTGCATGGATTTTGATGTGCTCTTTCAAGTCAGATGTGGCGCAGTATGTTTTCTTACACATGTTGCAGTGTATGGCCCCTTACCTGTGTGTGTTGCTGCATGTTTTTTCAAGTGTGTCAGAACAGCGAACCTTTTCTCACACGTTGCAGGCGTATGACTTCTCACCATTGTGGATTCTCTGATGCTTTTTCAAGGCTGACGCTCTACTGAATCTTTTCCCACAGATCTTGCAAAGGTAGGGCTTCTCTTTATTGTGGACGAATCTAATGTGTTTGTTCAAATCAGATCCCCGTGCGAAAGCTTTCCCACATGTTGTACAAATATATCGCGTCCCAGCTGTGTGAACTTTCTGATGCTTTTTCAATGTTGACTCTTCACTGAATCTTCTCCCACAGATCTTACAAAGACATGGCTTCTCATTATTGTGGACGAATCTAATGTGGGCGTTCAAATTAGATCCCTGTGCAAAAGCTTTCCCACATGTTGTACAAATATACGGCTTCTCACCTGTGTGAACTCTTTGATGCTTTTTCAATGTTGTTACTAAACTGAATCTTTTCCCACAGATCTTGCAAATATACGGCTTCTCACCTGTGTGAACTCTTTGATGTACTTTCAATGAATCAATTCTACTAAATCTTTTCCCACAGGTCTTGCAAATATACGGCTTCTCTTTATTGTGAACTCTCTGATGCATTTTCAATGAATCAATTCTACTAAATCTTTTCCCACAGATCTTGCAAAGGTACGGACTCTCATTATTGTGGACATTTCTAATGTGGGCATTCAAGGTACGACTGTGTGTGAAAGCTTTCCCACATGTGCAAATATACGGCTTCTCACCTGTGTGAACTCTTTGATGTATTTTCAATGAATCAATTCTACTAAATCTTTTCCCGCAGGTCTTGCAAAGGTACGGCTTCTCACCTGTGTGTACTCTCATGTGGTTCAGAAGTACTGACTTATATTTACAATCCTTTCCACAAGTGTCACATTTAAAAGACGGTT
>NC_040017.1:4659318-4773507 GCF_000972845.2 Larimichthys crocea
CCCCCCCCCCCTTCTTGTCTCTTTTTTTTCCCCCCCCATCTATCTATTCTGTCCTCCTTTCGTCTTTCTTTCTTAAATCCTACCGTACTATGTGATGTGTTTTTTGTGTGTTGATGTGATATGTCATGTAACTTAACCACCTATTGTGACTACTCCTGATATGGGTTGTTGGGAGGGACAGGGGGATCCGGGTAGGGGTTTTCTTTTTGTCTGATCTTTTCTTTCTTCTTTTTGTAATTCACTCAAACAGTCACCATGGTCGATCATGTGGAACTGTTGTATTTCTTTTTGTATTGACTGCAAAAACTCAATAAAGAGATTTGGAAAAAAAATAAATAAATAAATAAAACAGGAAATGACAAGACATGGAGACAGAACAAAAAACCCAGCTTGACTTCACCACTGTGTGACAGACAGAAGGCAGCTCTGCCTTGTGAATAAGTACTACTATTACTTTTATCAACATTAAACCTTCCTTGTGTACCTCTTTCCCAGATTTGTCTTCACTATAACATCCCAACTCCGACTGAGGTCTCAAGCTTCAGTGTGAAGGTCAAACCAGAGGCCAACTGCACTAACACATCTCACAGACCCAAACTCTCTCTGAAGATGCAGTCCGTGTAAGTAATCATCAACAACTAGATCCATGTTACAGCAATGACAGAAGAATACTGAAAATCTGAACAAATGATACTTTGTATCAACCAGCCTGGACTTAGTCACTTTCTGTGGATGGGAAATGTTTTCAACTTTGCAGTAAATACTCAGCTCAAACATATCTTCACTGTAGACAAAGCCTTTCTGATGGCTCATATTAAAAAGTGTTTCTCCATTTCTCCAACCAGTAGAACTACAAAGAACGCGTAACATCACATTTTTATGGTTGAATTTCAGATATAGTGGGAAGGAGACCAGCACAAACATGGTGATCCTGGACATCAAAATGCTTTCTGGATTTGTCCCAGACCCAGAGTCTTTGAAGAGGGTGAGTTATTACAGTAACTTAATCCTAAATGGAAATGGAATATTTTACCTCTGTTGTTTGAACGACCCAGCTGATTCTTGTTGCTTCACAGCTCAAAGGTGCCCTGCTGGTGGATCGCGTTGAACAAAAGGAAGATCATGTCCTCGTGTACCTACAGGGGGTGAGAGGAATTCACATTGAGGAACATCAGATGATGCTCTCTTGGTTTCTTACTTTAAGAATTGTCATAGCACTTATTGTTGCACTAACGCTTTCTTATCGCACTGTACCTTGATTGTTTTCTTCTCTGTAAGTCGCTTTGGATGAAAGCACCTGCTAAATGACTAAATGCAAACGTAAATATAGTTTCAGACAGGTTCACAAAGAAGTTGGAAATCAAAGTATAGCAAACATAATATTGTTACATCCTTCGTACCTCCTGTCCATGACAAACAGAATATTTTGGTCTGTGGATGAAAGAGCTTTCGCTGTTTTGTTTGTTCAGTCTATGTTGTTTATTCTCTTTTTTCCATCCAGGTGACCAGGCTGAGACAGAGTACATCTACCCTTGTTCTGCAGGTAATCTCTCATAACATGCTGCTGCTTTTATTACAGGAACATTCCTTTACAAAATTAGTTACATAACAAAAAGTTTTTAAATATTTTCTCCAACTCATGTAAGATGAAGCCACCTTAAACATTGCTAAATCAAACTAATTCTTGGATGTGCTATGTGATTTTATTTATTACTCAGCTGAAAACTATATATATCTTCAAAGAAGATGCAGAATACAAACAGAATATATGTAAATCATTATATGCCATGCTTTGGAGAGAACTATTCAAAACATTTTTTTTTTACAACTTTATCTTCTCACTCTTTTATATGTTTCCTTCAGCTGTTGTTTGACATCTTGGTAACATGGAAAACTTGGACAAGAATTTAAAAAAGAAAGTTTTGTGGTTTTACAAAATGGTTGATCACGTATGTGTCATTAGATCAGACGAATAGTGTTTAAGATTGTTGATAACAATATTTCAGTGTAATATCTATCAGGTGATGACTTTTTAAACAGGAACACAAATTAAACATTTTTAAGTGAGAGTTAATAATAATCCTGTCAGGCCTGGACTCAAAGGAGGACTCAGATGCAGAGATTTCACCAATAGGATGGGACTTTATTTTAGGAATTATCCACACTGAGCGACACAAAAAGACTATGAAAATTACTCTAAAGAAACTATTCTAGAATAAACTCTACAAAACCAAAAACCACTCCGAAGAGGGAAAAACGTAAAAGCAAAGAGGAAAAAGGTAACAAAAAAAAAAAAATCACTCCACAGGGGAGGACAAAAAGCTAACCGCTATCTAACTGAACAGAAATCAGTCACCTAATTCTATGAAATTTACAACAAAAAATCACTCATGTGGAGGCAAAACAACAACACAAGTTACGTGGCAAGGGAAGGAAGATCAAGGTCTGTGGAAATGACGGGCTGGGGTGAACGAAAGAACGAAATACTCTAGCACAAGACAAAGGGAGACGCAGACAAGATATACACAGGGTAATGTGGAACAGGTGGAAACAATCAGGGCGGGGAAGACAATCAGACCGGTGACACATGAGGAAGGGCAAGTGACCTGAAACGAGAGGAGAGTTATCTTTCAAAATAAAACAGGAAATGACAAGACAGGACAAAAACCCACCTTGACCCCACTGTGTGACAGTACCCCTCCCTCTAGGGCCGACTCCTGACGGCCCAGGCAACTCAGGATGATCTCGGTAGAAATCTTGAATCAGAGAAGGGTCAGCTATGTAGCTCTGTGGAATCCATTGTCTCTCCTCTGGCCCATATCCCTCCCAATCCACTAAAAACTGTTTTCCCCGGCCTCTGTTGCGTACAGCTAACAGTTTCCTGACTTTATAAAGTGGACCTCCATCGACTGCTTCCAGTGGTGGCGGGGGCTTGGTGGCCGGGACCATGGGGCTGTCCTTAGTGGGCTTAACCTGACTCACGTGGAATGTGGGGTGGACACGGAGTGACCTGGGCAAACAGAGACGAATGGCAGCTGGACTGATGACTTTGGAGATGGGAAAAGGACCCACGAACCATGGCGCCAGCTTCTTAAAGGGGACCTTGAGGTGAAGATCTCTAGCTGACAACCACACTCTCTGACCAGGCCGATACTCGGGTGCAGGGCGGCATTTACGGTCGGCGGCCCTTTTGACTCTGTCCCCCTGACGGATGAGTACTTGATGGGCGGCGGCCCAGATGCGGTGGCAGCGACGAAGCACAGCGTGGGCGGAGGGGACAGACACTTACGGCTCAGTGTCAGCGAACACAGGAGGCTGGTAGCCATAGGCACACTTGAAGGGGGAGAAGCCTGTGGCAGAGGTGGGCAGTGAGTTGTGGGCAAATTCCACCCAGATCAGGTGGGTGCTCCATGAAGCCGGGTTCTGAGACACCAGGCAACGGAGGCCGGTCTCCAGCTGTTGGTTAAGACGGTATGGCCGTTGGCCTCCGGGTGGTAACCGGTCAGGACCGTGGTGTTACCTTTCGAAATCGGGAGCCCCGTGACAAAGTCCATAGATATGTCTGACCACGGTCTGGAAGGGATGGGCAGAGGTTGCAGGAGTCCCATGCGTGACCTGGAGGATGTCTTGTTGTGAGCGCAGACCGAACATGCCTCGATGTACTCCCGGACTCCCGACTCCATGGATGGCCACCAGAACCGTTGGGAGATGGCGAACATGGTTCTTCGGACTCCCGGATGGCAAGTGAGCAGCGGGGTGTGAGCCCAATGAATCACCTGTGGGCGCAGAGCAACTGGGACAAACAAACGATGCTCAGGGCACCCATTAGGTTCACCTCTTGTTCTATCGGCCAAGTGACCACTCCAACCACACGGGTCAGTGGGAGGATGGGTTCTGGTTCCTTGGCGACAGGCTCAGGGTCATAGATGCGAGACAGGGCGTCTGGTTTGACATTCCGGGACCCTGGCCTGTGGGACAATGTAAAGAAAACTGTTAAAAAACAATGCCCACCTGGCCTGCCGTGAATTTAGTCTCTTGGCCCGCTTGATGTACTCCAGGTTCTTGTGATTCGTCCACACAATGAACGGATGCTGTGCCCCCTCCAGCCAGTGTCTCCACTCCTCCAAGGCGATCTTGACCGCCAGCAGCTCCCAGTTGCCGACATCATAGTTGCGCTCCGCTTTAGACAACCGCCGTGACAATAATGCGCTGGGATGCATTTTACCATCCTGCTCCGATCGCTGAGAGAGAACCGCCCCGATCCCTTCGTTGGAGGCGTCTACCTCGACCACGAACTGTCGCTGAGGGTCTGGCAGGGTGAGGATGGGGGCTGAGGTAAAGCGACGCTTGAGGGTCTGGAAGGCTGTCTCGGCCTCTGGAGTCCAGTGGAAACGCACCTGAGAAGAGGTAAGAGCATGGAGAGGGGCAGCTATTGCGCTAAAACCTTTGATGAACCGCCTGTAAAAATTAGCAAAACCAAGGAACTGCTGAACCCTTTTGCGGCTATCAGGTGTGGGCCACTCGGTGACAGTGCTAATTTTAGCTGGGTCCATCTGCACTCTTCCAGGAGCTACAATGAAGCCCAGGAAGGAGACGGTGTCGGCATGGAATTCACTTTTTTCTGCTTTGACGTAGAGATTGTTCTCCAAAAAACTTTTTAATACTCTGGTTACATGGTCTCGATGTGTGTCCAGGTCAGGGGAGTAAATGAGAATGTCGTCAATGTACACAAAAACAAAAAGGTCGAGGAAGTCCCTAAGTACCGCATTAATCATTCCTTGGAACACTGCAGGCGCGTTGGTTAATCCGAAAGGCATGACCAGGTATTCATAATGACCGCTTGGGGTATTAAACCCTGTTTTCCACTCATCTCCCTCTTATTCTAACCAGATGGTATGCATTGCGAAGGTCTAGCTTGGTGAACACCTTGGCCTGCTGGAGCTGGTCAAACACGGAAGACATGAGAGGAAGTGGGTACCGATTCTTTATAGTAATGTCATTAAGAGGACTGTAGTCTATGCAAGGTCTCAGGGACCCGTCCTTCTTGCCCACAAAGAAGCCGGCACCTGCTGGAGATGAAGGGCGGATCAACCCCGCCCTCAATGAGGTCTTGATGTACTCCCGCATGGCCTCCCTCTCAGGCCCAGAAACCGAATACAGGCGGCCCTTGGGAATGGTGGAGCCTGGAATCAGTTCGATTGCACAGTCATGGACGATGAGCCATGGCTTTAGTTTTGCTAAATACCTCACGAAGGTGATGGTAGCAGGACGGCACGGAGCTCAGGTCTGGGTACTCTGAGTCTGGGGCAGAATTAACAGAGGCAAGATTAGCCACAGTAACCTCCCTCCCCTGAGTGGGGATGTCGAAGCAGTCATTAACACAGTCCTCCCCCCACCCCATAATTTCTCCCGTTCTCCAGTTTACATGCGGGTTGTGGCGATACAGCCAAGGCTGTCCCAAAATCAGTGTATGGGTGGGTGACTTGAATAAATAAAAGCTTACTATGTTCATTTATGTGCAATTTGAGGGGTTCAGAGACGTGAGTGATGGTGAACAGTTCTTTTCCGTTGAGAGCTTTGGCATGGATTGGCTTCATTAAGAGTTCGGATTTGAGGCCCAGCTCCTCTGCTAAACCCCAGTCCATCAAACTCTCATCAGCCCCTGAGTCTATAAGGCTTCAAGTTCTGTGGAGGTGTGGTGCATTACCTTGACTGTGGTTAGGGTACGTAGGACAGGACTTGACGCAGTGAACTGACTCACCACTGTGGGCCTCTTGGCTGAGCAGGCGGCGACGAGGTGACCTAACTCCCCACAATAAAAGCATCGGCCCTCCTGCTGTCGTCTCTGTCGCTCTTCATGCGTCAGCCGAGGCCTTCGCAGCTGTATGGGCGCCTCCTCACCATCCGTGGAGTGACGACCCTACTCTAGCGGTGAACGGCGGGGGGCCGGCCAGCCCCTGTGCTTGGGTGCGTGTGGGTCTCTCCGAAGGTCAAAAGGCACGTTGCTGTCTGAGTTGGCGGACCCTGTTGTCCGTCCGGATGGCGAGCGCGATGAGAGAGTCCAAATCTGGGGGTAGATCCAAAGGAACAAGAAGGTCTTGGATGGGGGCAGCCAGCCCCTTCAGGAACACATCATAGAAGGCTGTGGAGTTCCACCCACTCTCTGCCGCCAAGGTGCGGAAGTGGATGGCGTAGTCACAGACAGTGTCGCTGCCTTGACTTAGTCTGCTCAGCTCCTAAGCCTTCTCCCGGTCGGTCGGAACCGGGTCAAAAGTCCTTAGTAGGGCTGCTTTAAAGTTTGTGAGGGAGCTGCAGAGGGGAGAGTCCCGAGCCCACTCTGCTGAGGCCCATGCTTTGGCTCGTCCAGTCAGATGGGACATCATGAACGCTATCTTGGACCGGTCAGTGGGAAATGCATGGGGGGATAGTTCGAAATGAATTGAACAATCAATGAGAAATGTCTTACAAAGTCCCAATTCCCCAGAGAATTTCTCTGGTTGGGCCAAGTTGCTACCAGACCAAAAGACAGGCACCATTGGGGCGGGAGCCGCAGCAGCAGCCGGGGATTCAGGAGCTGTGGTCATCTGGGCAAGCTGGTCCTGCAGACTCTGAAGTTGAGCCGAGACCAGACTTAACTGGGCGGCCATAGTCGACCGACAGTCCTCCTGACGGGAGAGACGAGCCTCTTGGTCACTCAGGATCGCAGCCAGCTGGTTGGTCTCTGCTGAGTCCATACTGGCCAGAGTGTACTGTCAGGCCTGGTGTTATGGGAATTTTAAAGAAAAACCCTTAAATAAGGAGGATCGGATTCAAAGCGTCAAAGTTTAAGTTGAATTTATTGTTCTTGTACAAGAGGAGCGTTTCAGAGTGCAACACACTAAAGGGGTTACAGAGAAAAAGGCTCCCTGAGGAGCGTTAACAGTTGGTTCTTATACATTTTCCTGAAGATGGGCTGTCTCAACCCCTGTAAATTGTCAACAGTCAATTTGCATATAATGCATTTAGACAGCTTACTTCAACATATCACCTGAGTGAGTAGCCAGTATGTCCCCAATCTAGATGTCATCTCTCTGACCTGTCCCTGACTCTCTGTTCTCAAATCCCTCTATTTATACATTAACCTGAACTTTACCTTCCCCTGCCAGTCTGAGTAAAACATCAATAAAGGGAAGTGCCCTAAGGACAAATAATAAATAGGAACAAACATTGTATAAGTTAAAACATCTAACTAACTGTGTAACCCTAATTTTTATAACACCTGGACTCAAAGGAGGACTCAGATGCAGAGATTTCACCAATAGGATGGGACTTTATTTTAGGAATTATCCAGACTGAGCGACACAAAAAGACTATGAAAATTACTCTAAAGAAACTATTCTAGAATAAACTCTACAAAACCAAAAACCACTCAGAAGAGGGAAAAACGTAAAAGCAAAGAAGAAAAAGGTAACAAAAAAAAAAAAATCACTCCACAAGGGAGGACAAAAAGCTAACCGCTATCTAACTGAACAGAAATCAATCACCTAATTCTATGAAATTTACAACAAAAAATCACTCACGTGGAGGCAAAACAACAACACAAGTTACGTGGCAAGGGAAGGAAGATCAAGATCTGTGGAAATGACGGGCTGGGGTGAACGAAAGAACGAAACACTCTAGCACAAGACAAAGGGAGACGCAGACAAGATATACACAGGGTAATGGGGAACAGGTGGAAACAATCAGGGCGGGGAAGACAATCAGACCGGTGACACATGAGGAAGGTCAAGTGACCTGAAACGAGAGGAGAGTTATCTTTCAAAATAAAACAGGAAATGACAAGACAGGACAAAAACCCAACTTGACCTCACCGCGTGACAAATCCACTCAAATATAAAGCCATTTCTCATCCTGAGCAGCATCTGTTTTGTTAAATGCCTGGACAACCAGTGCTTTGCTGTGTCAGAAATCTTTGTCTGCCTGTTTGTGTAAAAAGTCGAATTTTCTGAAATAGAAGTCTGTTTATCTGGAGAGAAAATGAAAATTATTTTAAAATTTGGCTTACTTTTTTTGTCGATTTCATGCGTTTAAATTTGTATTTTATTTTGAACTGCTAAACAAATTTGTGAAAGGTTTAAATAATCATAAATTTTATTGATGTTAGATATTAAAAAGGGTTTTTATTACTACTATCAAGACATGGTTTCACGTGAGATTTATTGTTTGGTGGTTGGTGTAACTAGTATTTGGCTACAATAGACACTGAACACTATTTATGAGAGTAATAGTACCATAAAACAATATTCACAAGTGTGACGGCCCCGCCCTTTATGTTGGGGGTGTTATTGGTAGGCTGCTGGTTGGTCTGTTTTGTTTTCCCAGGTTCACCAGAGGTGGGATCATCATCAGGAGATGTGCTACACCTGGGCCCGGTGAAGCGCATTTATCTCCACGCTAGCTGCTCTCTCGGGCTCACTCCATTCACGCCGTCTGAGGAGGAGGCCACGGCGCGGCTGTGCTCTACTGTTTTCTTTCTTGTTTTTCGCACTCACTCGCACACATGCATCTATGCACACCTACACTACTGATTACAGACACTGATCTTTTGCTTAATTTTCTGACGTCATAATAAACATGTCACGGTGGTAGTTAAATCTTGTCTCCTCTCCCGTTCTTGGTTGCAGTCCACGAGCCAGACTGTAACACAAGGCTTTAAGAGAACATATTTTACACAGCCTAACTATGCAGACTGAAGTGTGAGAATGTGAGAGGTCTTTTGTACAGCTATCTCCATGTGTGACCTTTGAACTTGATTCATATCAGAATATTCGAAATACTTTGAATATATACAACAGGAAATCCACATGGAAATGAGCTTTTGATCACAGATGGATTACATATAGTTTATTTAGTTGTAATTTCAAGTTGACGCTCAGTGCCAAATATCATTTCTGGATTTTAAAGCACAGATCACCAAAGGAAGTGAAAATTGGAATAATGTTCATTTGAGCCACAAGGTTACAATATTATTTGGTCATATTTAAGACCAATCATTACCTTGTGCGCTGCAATTAAGTAATTTAAGTAAAACATAGTAGGGCAGACTATCCTCTCTTATGTAAATGTAATCACTTCACATATCATAAGTATTATAAATAATTACCAGAAATCAACATAAAATTTTGTATAAACTGTTGATAAAATGTTTAATGGATAAAATGCAGCTCCTTGTGTTCTTCATCATCGCGGCCTTTGTGAATCGCATTTGGTCTGATCCCTCCCCTGGGAACTATTTGCCTTGGGAGACCCTACCAGGGACTATTGCCCCAGACAAGACAGTTCCCAGGATCACAGAGATACGCAAACCCCACCATCATGTTAAGGTAGTGATTCTTTGGGGGGAGAAAGGAGGAAAGATAGAAAGAGAGAAAGTGAAAGACAGAGAAAGTGAGAAGGAAGGCGACAGGGAAGAGAGAAAGAAGGAAAGAGAAAGTGAAAGACGAAAGAAGGGAAGGAAGAATGGAAAAGAAAGGGGAATGGGAGTAGGATGGAGAGGGGAGGCTAGTTTGGTTTAGAAAGGGAGGGAGGGAGAGTATTTACATATTTACATGTGCAGAATATGTGGCTTAGTTATTAAAGAAGGAAACAACTCGTCGTTGAATTCTGGAGAAGAATTTCCTGACATTGCGAAACCTCTTCTTCTGCACAGTAGGCTGAGTGGCAGCTGCAGCTCCATCATTTGTGGAGATGTTGGCTGCAGCTCCATCAGTTGGGTCAACCACAGCTGAAGCTTTATCTTCGGTGGCAATTGGCCCACAGTCAGTAACTTCATAGATTTGAGCTGAAGTATGAGCAGCACCAGACTCTTAGTAAGAGAGAATACTACGCTCACTGACTCCATCATGAGAACTACTGATGGCTGATAATCCTGCTGACATATCAAGGTTGAACATCTCATCCTCTGAGTGTCCATTACTTGAACTTGATAAATCTTCTCCACACAAAGGAGTAGGTGGAAAACTGTCAGAGCATCTCATGCTGGATGTTTGTATAACGTCTTCATCAGCTGAACTCTGAACATTTGCACTGTCAGCACTGGTGTGTGGATCTCCATCAATGCTGCTGTCGTCAGAACAGTCTGCATCGTAACCACCTCTGCCTCTGTCTTTGAGGACAGCAATGCTGTGTTGGCCAGATGTGTGAGTGTTGCAGTTGAGTGTGTTGGAAACCTGTCATCATTATTTCAGGAAGAGTCCACATGTATGTTTGCTAGAAAATGGTGTACTCAGAATAATCACTGTTTAAAACAAACATCCCACGCAGTTTAAAGGTAACTGTTGCAGAACTCGGAGGTCACAGAAGCCTCTCCAACAGACAGAACACTTTCCTACTGGAACAGAGCTACAGGCCATCTGGATTTAAATCCATTCATTAACTTATTTAGGATTTTAACAGCAGAGTTGAATTGTATTTTCAGATGTTACAGTGCCAACAATTATTATGTGAGTGAGCGCATCATAACACTTATGTTAAGTAACTCTCATTGTTTTCTGATATAATGCAGCACATGTATTACTGGTGAAATATTTATCCCTAACACCAACCATCTGAACATCAGGATTTGCCTTTGTCTACGCTGTAAATGATTGACTTAAAGGATACCCAGAAATGATGAGTGTATTTGTGTCATATGGGTGAAAGACCAAAAGATTAGTAGCAGAGTTTATTTAACAGCTGCTGACTCTGAGGCTCATCTCAGTCAGTCATGGGTCGTCCTGGGATCCACATGTGGACATGGACACTTTGTGTCTTCTTGAGTTGGATGTCTGTGGGTCAAGCAGTGGCAGGACCGTAAGTTTTTACCTGTGCTGTCTAACAGAATAATAATAATGTGTGTCGGTGCATTTACATGACTTTGTAATGACTTTATGATGCATTAACTTCTAGGTTAAAGTTTCTTCCATGTTAGATCCAGTGAGGTGTCTGCTGTGTGTCTGTGTTTGTCTGTAGGCAGTACATGGTAGCCATTCCTGCGATTCTTGAAGCTGGAGCTGAGACCAAATTCTGTGCAAGTCTCCTGCAGCCCAAGGAGGCTTTGGTCATGACTGTCACGTTGATGTCTCAAGATGAGAACACAACCCTCCTCCAGAAGACGTCCAGTGAAGAGTTTCACATCTGTGTTCCATTTAAGGTCAGTTTTAGCCATGGACTTTTCTCATTTCCATCAGCATTCTCTGGAAATGTGTGTACAACATTCCCTCAACTGGGGAAACTTAAAAGGAGCTTAATGGGACACCCACACATTTTGAAACACAAAATATAAATCCAGTTACAATAGTATAAGTCGACAAATGGTTTTGTAATGCAGCATTTATTTGTAATTTTAGGTTTAACAGTTCAAATAAATAAAATGAAGACTTTTTTCAGTCAGACTTGTTAATGGTTCTCTTGGTGTCTACAAACAATCTCTCTGTCACAGGTTCCTTTAGTGCAGAAGGAAGTGGTGCAGAAGTTTGAGGTGGACGTACGAGGCGATACATTTCACTCAACAGAAGTCAGGAGAGTCATGATCAGAGTCTATAAACCAATGACATTCATCCAAACTGATAAACCAATCTACCTGCCTGGACAAACAGGTAACCTTCAACTGATTTTATAGTAGCCTACTACATGCTGGAATTAGCTCCACTTTGACACTGAACACAAATAAATGGGAAGAAGTTACCTAAAGTTAAAAAAAAATTAATGACGGAAATATCAGTATGTGTTTGTAGATGAGCTGTAAAAGTTTCATGAGAGCTATTTGCATTTCTTTCAGTCCATTTCAGAGTCATCACACTTGACACCAAGTTAAGACCTGCCAATCAGCTGGTGAGTGGACTGTCAGTCTTTTCTTTTAGATCACATTCATGAACCATAGTATTAGTGACAGTCTTTGATAACTGAGTAGGTTTTACTTTCAAATCAAATCAGATTTTATTTGTATAGCCCAAAGTCACAAAGTCACCAGGGTGAACAAGAATATGAACTCCCGGTGAAGCTCCCAGTCAATAGTACAACCACAGGCCCTTTAGATAAACCTGCCAGTGCTGTGTTGAAGGCTTTCCAACAATTTTGCTGACACTGTGATAAATCTATCAACTCCTGTCAACACTGTTTTATAGCACAGTGGGGGAAAAAACAAGCCTTAACCACAATTTTAAACACTAAAGGGAACCGTGTATGTGTTTACAAAAAATATTACTCAGTAAGGCAGATACTCCAAGAAAAAAGTTTAATGTCAGTGTTTGTTTAATATGCTTAAATAGTACATATATAAAAAAAGAGAAGACATGTTAGGAGCTCATGATTGTACTCAACTTGAGAGTTAGCTGCTGAAAACATCAGGGCATTATTCATTTCTTAATTAAGAAAGATGACACTGTATGATGGGCAGGACGCAAACAAACTTGTCCTTAACAAATGTCTCTCTTTCTTTGTTTGCAGTACAATATCATTGAAATTAAGGTAAGACTTAAATGAAAATATCCACAAATTACTTGATTCATATGAATGGCTTCATGTAAGATGGGTTTATTTATGTGAGTGTCTTTTTAACACCAACACAAGCTGCTTTTAACTATCTCATAGTTTGTTTATATAAGTTTATATATCAAATTATTTATAGACTGCTGCACATTTAACTCCCTTGTATATTTATTTGGTTGTATTATGTGTCTATAGTATATGTCCTTGAGAAGCTGCTCTGAACGAATTGCCCTCAGTGGGATTAAAAAAAGTTATTCTAAATTTTAAATTAATTTGACAAGCTTGAAGCAAACTTCACATGTGGCATGCTAGAACAGAAAATTCACTCAGCTGGGAGCACTTTTGGAGCTAGTTTATGTAACATACAACATAACCTTGTACTGTACAACAGTGATATTAGTCCTCTGCCCATTTTAAGATTGACCCTGATGTATTAGTAAGCAACTGTGTGACCTTCAAACTCTTCAAATTAATTTAGCTAATTAATTCACATTTACATTATATTATATTTAAGTTTATATTATATTAAGCATAATTGTGCCATGATCACCAGATTTAATATAGATGTTACTATTATTATTTACTGATTTTGTATTTCAATCAGTTAATCAAATGAAAGAAGAAATGGAAGTGAATGCATTTTGCCTTGTCATGACCCCTTATTATAATGAAGACAATGCAAAGGACTTAACTTCTGTACCTAGTTTGAACAAGGAATTGACACTTTGCCAATATTCTGTCAACAGTTAATTTAGCTGAACAACAAAACGACTTTTCTCACCTTTACACTTTGTTCAGGTCTTTTGCACTTTGTTCAGGGCAGTAAAGTGAAAAAAAGTTGATGAATACCTCTGTACAAATATCAACCCTAACCCAAGCATGGCTTGAAAAACTTTATTTTCCAGACATGTCTCTAAGTTATGATTCTAATAATAATGATTTATCCAAAAGATTCTCTTTGACAAAAGGTCATCAGTGGAAATTGCTTTGCTTTGGAGAATCACAAGCCAAGAAGACTGGGAATCACTGCCTTCAAGTGTTTATTGATTCCTGATGTGAACACTTGAGTGTAGGGACCGACTACTACTGACTTTTAGGGCTATTTAAAAAAACGTGCACATCTTTTTGCCAAAGAAAAAATCCATGACATCACAAGTTGTGACAATAACCGAGGCAGGATATTTCACACTTGAAGTGGATCATATAATATCAAACATGAGTAATCTTAACTGAAAATGAATTTATTATGTGATAGCAATCAATAAAAACAAATGTGAGGATAAACAATTTTCCACTTGACTGAAAGATAATGGTCAGATATATATGAAAATATTATATTAATATATTGATGAAAGAGTTTTATCCACAGTCTTGTTAAAGAAAGAAAACAAACAGTGAGAAGCATGGTTAGTACTAATGCCTCACATGTTCCCCTTGTATACTAATTTTGTCATCTGTTCTTCCCATGTATTTTACCCATGTATTTTATTTACAGGATGCTCACCAAAACAGGATTGGACAGTGGCTGAACAAAATGTCAAATGGTAAAATATTACAGCTTTCTTACCCCTTACACTCTGAGGCCAACGAAGGAATCTACATCCTTAGTGTGTCAGTTAATAAAACGAAAACACTTCACAGCTTCAAGGTGGATAAATATGGTAAGTTACAGTTCCATGGTTACTAGTCATGGTTTGGAAATAAGCCAGAAGGCTAACAACAACATGTTGTTCCCAGTTTTGCCAAGGTTTGACGTAAAAATAAATGCACCTGATGAAATAAGCATTATACAGGAGGAATTTGAAGCTGAAGTATGTGCAAAGTAAGTAAGATTGCTGAAAAATGTATACCTTTAAATAAACAAAAAATAGTTTGCAGAGTGAATGACTCATTCATAACAACTAACTGATGATTTTCTTTCCTCATCTAATCAGATATACATATAGACAGTCTGTTGCGGGCAGTGTTGATCTTCAGGTGTGCCGACCTCTTGAGCGCTCTGATAAAACATGTTACAAAGAGACAAAACAGGTACAGCTGCTATAGTAACAGTCTCACTCTCTGCTGAAACAATGTGCAGACCTCACATATGCTTATACAGTATGAAAATATGTATACTGTACATACTGTAACATTGTGCCTAATTTGAGCAGACATGTTTGTATATTGTGTATGACATACATCTATCTTATCAGTCCAAAGTACAAGTTGTGAGTGGTGTGATGTTCACTTATGTAAAAAAAAAAAAAAAAATCTAGGTTGTTTTTTTTTTTTCAATTTTAAATCTTAAACCAATAACACATGTAAGCTAATATATATATCCTTATCATATATATCTATAATCATATAGATAAGATCTCTAGTCATAATATAATAGCTCATATAAGATCTATCTCTCTCTCTAGTCTTTATCACTTAGTACCAACCAAGTATTTTAATTGGACAGGAGTCGTTCCATGAGTGCTGATATAGAGCACAACAGTACTAACTACATGTATCAATCTTCTTTAAAGGTGTTCTAGTGACATTAAATTAACGTTGCATTGATGGTCATCAAATATCCTGCATTGTAACAAAGTTTGTACCTTAAAGATAAAATTTTTCTACAAGTAGTTTATGATCCAATGATCCAAAGCAGGTGGCCCGTGATAATGTGTAAACCTACACAAAGTAGCCAACAAGCTAGTGTTAAAAATAAATAAATAGTGTTTTGTACAGCCACAATCCATTTGCAGAACCATTTGAGCCAAATAAATGTTTAAATACACAAAGAAATACTGTAAACTTATAAAGGCTGCTTGTAATTTGTTAAAAGCAATATCAAACTCAAGGCTGTGATGTTATACTGAATATTAGAATGGCTGTGGTTTACCTCAGCAACTCAGCTATGTGCTTAGATTCAGTACAACAGCACTCCCTCTAATGTGATATTGCTTTGCAAATTAACAATCAAATAGACTGTAATATTTGGTCCTTTTTTGATACAGCTACCAACTACAAAAATCACTACACACTACACACCAGCCTGACTTAGCTTTAACAGCTGAACACCACTAGTTGCCACTGACAGTGTGTTGAAATAGTTTACTAAAAGTAAGCAGATAAAAATAGTTGACTAAAAGTAACTAACTAGTAATATAAGATGAATGGTTGAAATGTCCAGCTGAGTGGAAACGTGACTAAACAGAAATAATCATAGCATGAAAAACATGCAATAACATCCAACATCAGATGGGACTAGTTGAGAACACTGCATAGAAATGTGATACTGCAAACCATACACAATTTAATGTATTTTAACTAATATTTTACTGAAAGCTAAGGTAAACCTAACCTAATACATCAGTCTGCATACATTCATATACAAACACATGTACTGTATATATGTATTGGTTGCAGTGTATACCACACTTACATTGGTGATAACAGACTTCTGTTGTTTTTGTACTTGTTAGGCAGACATGAAAGGCTGCACCACTTTTACCATCAAGATGACCACTTTCAAAAAACTGGACCAAAGGCTAATGCACAGCATATTGGATCTCTCTGCCAAAGTAGAAGAGGAGGGAACTGGCAAGTCTTTTTATACTGTCTTTTTTTTTAAAAATAAAAAAATAAAATCATAATTTACTTTATTTAAACAATGTGGCTAACACATAGTTGTAACAGGGAGCTTTTTCTTACAGGTATTTCATTTTCACAAGAAAAAAAAATACAGATTTCTTTTGTTGTTGGAAAGCTGTCCTTCATTGACACACCCAAGCTTTATGACCAAGGATCAACTGTGGAGGGAAAAGTAAGTGCATGTGGTCTTTACTTCTTCAGTGTGATTCAGTGCAAATGGAGTCATGTGCATTGTCAGTGAACTTTGTTATTCCAACAGATTAAAGCGGTCCTCTACAATAATAGACCTATTCCTGACATGCTGGTGTATCTGCACATCAGGAATTCAAGTTTTTCAAAACTGCAGAACCTCACAACAGATAGCGATGGTGTCGCTGCTTTCTCATTTAGCACAGCTGATGTGAATGGGGACATCCGCCTCCTTGTAAGTAAGAGGCAGCACTAAACCTACACCTTGCAATTGAAACATATCAATCATATTCAAACATATATATATATATATATATATATAACCGATTCTAAAATAGATCCTTATGCCATGTTAGTGATTAACTACCTTGAAAGCAAAACATATACAGTACATAGTTTTGTATAAATATTACCTCTTTACACCTTAAATGTGAATTTGTCATGTGAGTGAAGGCGAGGCAGCCTGAAATGGGTCTATGCATCCAGTCGAGGCAGACAGGAACAGATCAGTGACGTATTGAAAAAATAAAGATGCATTACTGCCATGAGTAGAAGGTCCTACTGTAACAGAAATAACTGGGAACAGACACATATTCAGTAGACACAGAGTACATTAGCATTGCCTTAAGTCATGTTTCTGGTTACTTGATGAATGTAATTCCAACATTCACTCTCCCTTTAGCTCCATTTTGGTCTCCACCAACTCCATATCTGTCTCTCTTAGCCTCACTATGTTCATCAGCTTGCTGCTAGATTTGTCTTTTGTTATTACTTAGCAGGTAGCTGCTGAAAGTGACACAGATGAAAGCAATGAGAGTGAACTAAAACAATAAAGTTGATACAGTCATTTGAGAAGTTAAACCGCTAGAGGTCAGCAAAAATCAAAATTTGAAGGCTCTCTGTTTGCAGTATCAGTGTCTGCACCTCCCTAGCAGTAGTCATATGTTGGCTTTAAAGGTTTATAGACCATCTTAATTTTACATATATAAAATAAAGAGGCCTAGGCACTGTCCTATGGTAAAGATCTGGAACATGAGCTCATGTGAGAATATGTTCAACCATCATAAACTGATTTATAATATATAAGTTTTTTTTTCCTGCAATCTAGGCCAGCCCAAAATTAAAGCCGGAGATCCAGAGTCCTAAAACTCCATTTTATCTCACTGAAGATCACACATTGTCTATGGCCCGGCCTTCTTCTCCTGAAACTGAAACTATGAGCTCCCTGGAGGTGAAGAGGCAAGAAAAAACACTTCCCTGTGACAGTGATCAAGACATCTTTATCAAATACACTGTAGTTGGAGAGGCCCAGGGCTCTGTGGACGTCATGTATCTGGTGAGTGGTGGGTGAAGTATATCCAGAGATGTGGACTTGGTCAAATCGACTCAAGTCACTATTTTGATGACTATTTTGTAACTTCATTAGACAGAAAATAAATGAGTTGAGACTCAACCTGGACTTGAATGAGCAAAGATCACTCATATGAGTTGTCTGTCTTCCTTTTATGTTCAAATATAATAAAATAAGTTTAAATATTAAAAATGTTCAACATTCAGAAATAGTCTGACCAAATGTCTGAAAATTTCAGTGAACATCATACCATACTAATATTTTTATGAAAAACCACACCACATGAAAGATTGTATGTAATCTACCATTAAAGAGAATGAGGTTTCATACTGAGGGAATATTTCTGATTCTTGTTTAATTTTTTCTGTCACATTTCCCAGGTCTTATCCAGGGGAGCCATTGTCATGCAAGGACTTAAACAGGCTGAAGTGCTTGATAAATCAGGTAGGCAAAGACTGGCATTAATCATGAGTTCAAGGACTCTCACTTCTCAGATCAAAGCTTTTTTCCATTTTTTATAGTTGTGTAGTTCAGAAAGGTTTGTGTATGTAATGTTTGTTTCTTTACACCGACATGTTGAATGGATTATGAAATAAACTCCAACACATACATATTGAATTACTTCTGTTGATCTGTAAATATGATTATTATCCATTAACCGCTGATCTGTTGTTTCAGTGACTGAGGGTGAGGTGTCCTTTAAGTTGAAAGTGTCTGCAGAGATAGCACCAGTAGTCCAGGTTGTGGCTTATGCTGTCCTCCCCAGTGAGACTGTGATTGCCAACAGTTCTGACTTCTCCACTGAGAAATGTTTTAGTCACAAGGTGAGTGTGTCGTCAGATGTAGCTATGAAATGATTTAACAGTTGAGATGTAGCAGGTCAATATGCAGCCTTACATTTATTAACCTAGAACATATTTGATCGTAGATTAGTACTATGCCTGTTGTCAGGTGGATGAGCTGACTGATAATAAGTTGTGGGTAATGCTGATCATTTTTTCTCAAGTATGCCCTTTACAATTTAGTTACCTCTGATGCTTGGATCATACTAGACAATATTTTACTTTGAGATATCCTCACTGGGAATGGAATCATAGAGACTAAGTTGGTGTTAGACCATTTGCTTGCCGTCTCTCTGAACTTGGTTACATAAGTAATCCAAAAGAAGATGCCAGGCACCAACCTTTCCTACCTGATGAAATCGATGACCTCTTTCACTTTGCCATGTTTATATGCGTTGTGCATGGGAGAACAGTTTGTGCTCCTGTGGGTCAGCATTGTTACGAGATTTTTTTAAAGAAGAACCCTTGAATAAGGAGGACTGGATTCAAACTATCAAAGTTTAAGTTGAATTTATTATTCTTGTACAAGAAGGAGCGTTTAACCGTGCAACACAGAGAAGGGTTACAGTGAAAAGGCTCCCTGAGGAGCACTATCAATAGGTTCTTATACATTGTTCAAAAATGGGCTGTCTTGGACACCTCCCCACTGATACAGATAACATTATAACATTCCTTTAGTTGGTTTACTGCTCAGAAATTAGCACTATATTTTATATCCACATGGTACTCCCCTAGCCTGTCTCTCCTGTCCTTGTACTACTAATTATAATTGTCTCTTCCTGCTAGCCTCAGTAAATCAGAGGCCAACTAAGGGAGGTATGTGAGACATGGTAAAGACAGGATACACACACTATCTATATGAGTTAAAACAGCTGCACCCCAGTATATTACAAATTTTTATAACAAGCATCATGGAATATGTCTTTCGACGTCTTCGGGGTGAAATCCTCTGGCAATGCTGGTCTTTTTGTCAAGATGTCATGAGGCATCTCTGATGCTAAATTAATCTTTTGGGATTGTCCTGTTGTCTTTCTGGCTATTCCTCCATTAGCTGATCATTAGTGTACTCCAATTTGAATGACCTTCTTGATGTAAAAATGTTTAATTGATCAACAGAAATAAATTCACGTTGTGGGTAAAGCACAAGGACAGCTTCTCCAGTCGTATAACATTTTCAGGATTTCAGCCGGAAGCTTTAGGATCTATTTTATCTACACATGTGGACAAAATTGTTGGTACCCTTCGTTTAATTAAGGAAAAACTCACAATGGCCACAGAAAAACCTTGAATCTGTAAAAAGTAATAATAAATAAATGATGGTACCCTTAGAAAAGACTGAAAATAATGTGACCAAAGAACATGTTAATTTAAGGTGTATCCACTAATTATCATCACAGGTAATCAGTCAGTGGGCCTGTGCTGTGTGGTTACATGGTGTGTACCACACTCAACATGGACCAGAGGAAGCAAAGGAAAGAGTTGTCTCAGGACATTAGAAAGAAAATTATCGACAAGCATCTTAAAGGTAAAAGCTATACGGCCATCTCCAAGCAGCTTGATGTTCCTGTGACAACAGTTGCACATATTATTCAGAAATTTAAGATTCATGGGACCTCCCTGGACGTGGCTGCAGGAGGAAAATTGATGACAAATCAAGGAGACGGATAATAGAATGGTAGCAAAAGAGCCCAGAATAACTTCTAAAGAGATTAAAGGTGAACTTCAAGCTCAAGGAACATCAGTGTCAGATTGCGCCATCCGCCGTTGTTTGAGCCAAAGTGGACTTGATGGGAGACGACCAAGGAGGACCTCATTGTTGAAAACAAGTCATAAAAAAGCCAGACTTGAATTTACCAAACTACATGTTGACAAGCCACACAGCTTCAGGGAGAATGTCCTATGGACAGATGAGACAAAAATTTAACTTTTTGGCAAGGCGCATCAGCTCTATGTCTAAGAGGAAAACACTGGACTATTCTAAAGTGGCCTTCTATGAGCCCTGACCTTAATCCTATTGAGCATCTTTGGAAGGAGCTGAAACATGCCATCTGAAAAAGGCACCCTTCAAACCTGAGACAACTGGAGCAGTTTGCGCAGGAGGAGTGGGCCAAAATACCTACTGAGAGGTGCAAAAGTCTCATTGATAGTTACAGGAATCATTTGATTGCAGTGATTGCCTCAAAAGGTCAAAAGGTTGTGCAACAAAGTATTAAGTTTATGGGGTACCATCATTTTTGTCCAGGCCTGTTTCATGAGTTTATTTTTTAAAATAATTCTGTTGAAGCATGGTTGAAAAGCAATGTCTGACTTTCATTGGTTAAATTTCATAGAATTTTTATTTATTATTACTTTTTACAGATTCAAGTTATTTCTGTGACCATTGTTTTTCTTTCATTAAACGAAGGGTACCAACAATTTTGTCCACGTGTGTACTTAAAGTTACTGTTAGGGCAGAAAAATGTTCTATTGCTGCACGTTTAGGGATATTTATTAACATGGATTATGTAAATGAGAAGCACAGCCACAACCAAGTTAATGTGAAAGCACAAAAGAAAACCGCTGAGAAGAGGATTACCAACATTTGGTCTTAATGATATCAACTCAACAGGTCAATGATTGAATTAACCATCAAGTACAATACACACGTGTCATGTTGTCAATTTCCCTGTGTGTCAGGTGTCGCTGGAGTTTTCTCCATCCTCAGCTGTTCCAGGAGAGGAGACCACCATGCAGATGACGGCCCAGCCAGACTCTCTGTGCGGTGTGAGTGCTGTCGATCAAAGCGTCCTCATCAAAGAGCCTGGGGAAACTCTGAATGCTGACAAGGTAACTGTGTCCACTAATCTTGCTGTAATGCAATCCCCATTCATTTTATTTTTCCACTTTTATTTTTTCCTGTTTCATTTCAGTTCTCTAACTGCAGGCATGTTATCAAACAACAAACATTTGTTTTTTAAAGACTTGAACCTAATCTTTCTTTTCAGATATTTGATTTGTTGCCTCTTAAAAAAGCACCCCAGATTTCATATGAGCTTCAAGATCCTGATGAATGCTTTCATGTGAGACCTAGAAGACAGCTTTTGCCATACTCTGAATGGGATGAGAAAAAATATGCTCATGAGGTTTTTCAGGTAAGTCTAACATTTTCATTTATCAGTATATGTAACACAATATAACTAATAAAAGAAAACATTAAAGTTTTTATTGTTGTACAGTTGATTAACGTTCAGTATGTATGCTGTTGGATTATCTAGGATGTAGGGCTGAAGCTAGCAACTAATTTGATTGTTCGAATGCCTACATGCCTCAAGTTTAGAGGAGAAGACTACCACCGCAACCCATTCTCTCTATATGGTGACTTTTTTATTTTTTATTTGCTCTGTAGTGCTAATATTTACCAGCATGAGTTCAGTTAACTTTGTCATTGTTGGCTTTTGCCTCTGGTTAAATATTGTGTGGTGTCTTTTCAGGTGTTCGATATGGGCATGTACCCACAACATTGAGCAGTAAGAAGAGAGTGAGACCTTTCAGGAGAAAGATGCTTCGATTAAACTTGAATGCAGATACTCTTTCAACTCCACCTCCACCTCCACCTCCACCAATAGAGACGATTCGCACCTTTTTCCCTGAAACTTGGATATGGGACATGGTGGAAATTGGGTGAGCTTCGATCATCAGACTTGCACACAAAACAAAGAAGTTTTACTTTTTATACCTGAATGAGATTAAGAACATTTTTCCTAGACATTTTGCCCTATTAGGCACGCAACAAAGATTCCCCAGCTGTAATCTAACTGGGGATATGATGGTTACATAGTATGTGTCTTAACTCTAGCATTTCGGTATTTAAAATGGCACTAACCATTTTTCCATGTTAGAACTGACTAAATGTGTCATTTGAAAGGGCTTACCTGTAGTGTTGAATGCACAGAAAATTATTTCAGTTTTTCTCTGAAACTTTCTCTCAGTTCTACAGAGCATTTTAGCATCTTGTAGCTCATTGTTTTGGTTTTTATGACTTGAAGATTTACTGTTTTGGTACACTCCATCACACCATCAGCATTCTCATTTACAGCAGAAGCAGGCAGCTGTTTGCACCAAAAAGAAGCACAGCTAAACCGACTGTAGCCTGCCCAGTATGAAAAACAGAGAAAGTTAATTACTTAGGGTGAATATTAAGGAGTATTTGGCAGTAAAAGAGCCTAGAGTTGATGGAGACCAAAACAGAACAAAAAAGAGAGTGAATATTTAATTTGGATTGGTTTTGTGGATAAAAATATGATTCCAAAAAAGTGCTCTGTTTCTATTGTTTAATAGCATTGTTTGTTGACATTTCACCCCAACGACTTTATTAAGTGATACAATGCTGTGTTGTATTAATGGTTTGTAAGGCAGTACACGTGTAAACAAAAAACAAGACAAAGAAAAAACTAACCACTGAACACGCTAATCTGTAATAGGAGAATATAAAGAAGAAATGCATGTATATTCAAGAAAATGTTTGTTGATTTGTTCCTTGATTCCTGGATTTTTTCCAACTCACAGTATATGAATATAACTCTGTGTATTTGTTGATCTAGAGAGTCTGGAACGAAGGATGTGCCTGTCACTGTCCCAGACACAATCACCACCTGGGAGACGGAGGCTTTCTGTTTGTCCCCTCAGGGTTTTGGCTTGGCCCCTCGTAAAGAGATCACAGTCTTCCAGCCGTTCTTCCTCGAGCTCAGCCTGCCCTACTCCATCATCCGGGGGGAGCACTTTGAACTGAAGGCAACCGTCTTCAACTACCTGTCCAGCTGCATCATGGTAATAAATGCTTTTACACATACAATAGCCAACAGGTGATAGGTTGAGCATAGTTTGTCCACAACATACCACAACATAAGAACCACAACATACCTCAACAAGTAACAGTTTTGTCCAAGACACATTTTATCCCTAGATATGAAGCCATCTTTTCCAGATTAAATCCTTATCAATCTAATTAAGAGTAAACAGTTCTGAAATCTTGTTTATATTGAATGATTATTTGCATTTTTTAATATATCTCCAGTTATAAAATATGTTGTTATCTTTCTTAAACAGATCGTTGTGACTCCAGCACCCTCCTTAGATTACACCCTCACCCCCCTCTCTGGTGACCAGTACACATCCTGTCTGTGTGGCAATGAGCGCAAGACCCTCAGCTGGACCATGGCTCCCTCAGCCTTAGGTGAGGCTTTCATCCACACTGTAGTCAAGTAAAAGGTTTACAGGCTGCCAGGGTGGCTGAATTGCTTTTCCCTCTTCCTCCTGCTCTTCTGATTTTTAATAAGTCACTCACCACTGGCACCGTTGCCTCTGTATTTGAATAAGCAATTATTAAACCTCTTCTGAAGAACTAAAATAAATCTTGACAGCAATTACATCTTTTAACATTCTGTATGAGTCAAGCCTAGTTAAAGCCAATCAACTCACAACTTCTGTTTAATGATTATTTACTATTTTAACTAATTTCAATCCAGATTCCGTGCTTACTCCAGTGGAAACTAGGTGCAAGTTGATCTTTTTGTTTGCTACAGTTATTTGCTAATGACATGACATTGCCTCCAGTATCGGATGAGGATTTTTCCAGTTTCCAGTTCAGTTATAACTGGTGTGCCTCAAAGCTTTATCCTAGGTCCTCTTCCTCTCTATTTGTTAAGTTATTTGAATCTCACATTAACAGAATAGTTCTACATTTTGGGATATACACATATTAATTTCATAATATTATTTACAGTTCCACCATGAGTAAGCACTGGGCGACAATAGCAAGGAAAAACTTTCTTTTAAGAGAGAGAGAGAGAGAGAGAGGGAGAGGGAGAGGGAGAGGGAGAAAGAGGGTTTGAGTTGAGTTTTCAGTAAAGGGAGATGTGACTTCATCTTCAACCAATACCATGCCTGACTAGGTATAACCTTGAAAGAGACAGACAGGGGTGGTGGGTCCTATGGCAGCATAACTAAGAGATGACCTGAGCCAGCCCTAACTATAAGTTCTGTCAAAAAGGAAAGTCTTAAGTCTACTCTTGAAAGTGTTGACCGTGTCTGCCTCTCGAACCCAAAATGGTAGTTTGTTCCACAGAAAAGGAGCTTGATAGCTGAAAGCTCTGGCTCCCAATCTACTTTTGGAGACCATAGGACCCACAAGATACCCAGCATCCTGAGAGTGCAGTGTTCTAGAGGGGTAGTAAGGTAACTTTTTACGATATAATGGTGCTTGACCATTACTTTTTGTCAGTGTTTGCTAGCTTATACAAAATGGACAACAAAGAGTAAGAAAGTCAAATTGGATGGTTTGTATCACACAGACCACACTAAGGTTTACAGATTGATGAGTCTGGTAGGAAAGAGAAGAGTTGAAAGAACAAATTTCATGGTACCATCACTGCAATCCATGTACAAGTAAATCTTTTTTTTCTTTTTATCAAGTTTCACGTTGTGTGTGTTAACCTTTTTTAGGAGTGGTGAATGTGTCTGTGACCGCTGAAGCTGTGGCATCCCAAGCTTCATGTGACAATGAGATTGTTAGTGTGCCAGACAGAGGTCGTATTGACGTGGTCACACGATCTGTCATCGTAAAGGTTGGTTCAAGATGACAAAGAAAAAGTTTGTCTATTAACCAGCATTTTTGCCATTTCACACATTATTTCCTTCCCTCTCAGGCTGAGGGAACTGAGCTGACAAAGACCCACAACTGGCTGCTCTGTCCAAAAGGTATGGTATGGTACAGTTGATGTCAAAACCAATTTTAAAGCATTGGAGATTAGCCTTATTTTAAGTCTGACATTCTGAATTCCTTTATTCTCTGTCTTTGTACACAGGAGAAGCTTTGATAGAGGAAATAGACGTACAACTCCCTGAGAACATGATTGAAGGATCTGCCCGTGCTTTACTCTCTGTCCTTGGTAAACTAGTCAGATTCAGACAGGTTAACTCCCTCATTATAAAGGGCTTCAGTAATACAATTGCACTTTTTTGGCTAGATTGTCCATACCATAACATATACTATTGTATAAACCATTGTATTTTTATGTAACAGAAAAGCATATTTAAAGATCATATACCAGACCTTGCATGCAGTCCATTCTCAGTGTATGTGTCCTGCATGAACCCTTGTTTAACTTGCATACTCCTCTCTGCAACATTATTATCTAAATGTCAGGTCAGTTCCATGTTGTAACGAGTCAGCGTTTTTTTGGGCAGGTGACATTCTGGGCCGAGCCCTGAAGAACCTGGATGGGCTGCTGCAGATGCCATATGGATGTGGTGAGCAGAACATGGCTCTTCTGGCCCCCAACATTTACATCCTCCAATACCTGAAAGACACACAGCAGCTGACCCCGGCTATCAAGGAAAAGGCTACCAACTTCCTGACTAGTGGTGAGTCTCTGTTGGTTTGATATTTAAAATCTTCAGATCTGTCAAGTTTACCCTCTGTAACAATCTGGTGCTGACTGAATAAAATAAAAGCAGAAGATCTGTTTTGTGTAAACATAACCCAAAGGCCACCAGAGCAACCTTTGTTGCTTCACTCCCCCTTGAACCTCTGATACATGTGTACAGTATTATTAATGTCATAATAACCATGTTTCTGTTGTTAAACAGGCTACCAGAGACAGCTGAACTACAAACATGACAGTGGTGCTTACAGCACATTTGGAACAGGAGATGGGAACACTTGGTGAGAACATTATTGACCAATCATCCACATTTGTACATGTGTGCAACATTTACCATTTTATACCATGACATGCAGTACCTCAAGAAAACAGAGTAGATGATATGACTGCACCGAATTATTTGATTTCACTCCTCCTTTTATTCCTTTAATAACTCAGAGGTTCTTCACTGAAATACCACTAATTATAGTAATGTGCACAGGAACACAGGTTTCTAATTAATGCATAAATTATCTTAGCTAATGACCTTAAGCATGAAGTGCTACATTACACAGATCAAGTGCTTCTTCTCCACTTCATTCTGACAGGAAATGTCTAACATTGTTTAAATATCCTCAGGCTGACTGCTTTTGTGCTGAGATCTTTTGCCAAAGCACAGTCTTTCATCTACATCGACCCAGAAAAGATTGCAGAGTCTAAGACTTGGCTGGAGAGCAAACAACAAGAAAACGGCTGTTTTCTACAGTTGGGAAAACTCTTCAACAACAGAATGAAGGTAAGAAAACAAGATCCACTGTGTGGTGCTGCATTTACTAACACTACACAGACTTTATTAAACTGAACATTCCCCATTACATTAGCAGTGTTTAAAGACACTTTTTTGAATCAGGGTGTTGGAGGTACAGTGATGATCATGTCTGTATGATGCTTCCTCTCCACAGGGTGGTGTGTCCGATGAAGTGACTCTCAGTGCTTACATCACTGCTGCCTTCTTGGAGATGAATGTATCTGTAAGTTTGACTCCTTGCAGTACAAATAGCTCATGCTTTCTGAACTGTAAACTGCTTTTTACACTGACGGTAAGAACAAACGCAAAAGAAGTTGGTGTACTTCTTTGATAATTATTGTAAAATAAATTATTCTAAAAACTAATTTGAAATTACTTTTCTGCATTCAGGTTAGTGGTACTGTTAAATACCTGATTCCTGGTCTGTTTCTGCTGTGTCCTCACTTTGTGAAGATCACTTTGTTTACTGTTATTGCCTCCATTCATGTTCTTTTTTTTTCAGTTTCCCTGAATATAGGAATTTCTTCACACAGCTTTCAAATACAAAATGATCCCGAAATCAAATAAACTGTGTTGTGTTTAGATCAATAAAGTCAGTTGATGTGATGAAGTTATTGTTTATCATGTGGTCTATTAATCTGTTATAGGCTCCAGTGGTAAAGAAGAGCCTGTCTTGCCTCAAAGAGTCCATCAGTGACCTCAGCAACACCTACACCACAGCTCTAATGGCGTACGTCTTCACCCTGGCAGGAGACATGGAGACCCGTGCTCATCTTCTGCAGCACCTAGACACAGTTTCAGTAAGCCAAGGTGGGTCATCCTCAGAGGAAGTCACTCTGGCTTCATGACTGTGAATGTAGCTCACTTTGTGCCTGCTGGTCTGTTTGTAGGAGGTTTGCTTCACTGGTCTCAGACAGCAACAGAAACATCAGCCTCTTTGTCTGTGGAGATCAGCTCATACGTGATGTTGGCCAAACTCAGTGCCTCTCCTACTACTGAAGACCTGGGCTACGCCACCCGCATCGTCAAATGGCTCACAGGACAGCAGAACTATTATGGAGGCTTCTCCTCCACACAGGTACAGTATTCCCTTCTGGGACACACATGATGAAGACCAAGTTAATTACTGATGTCTCAGGTCCTTTTTGTGATTCTGTGACTTGTAGGATGTAGGATGAGGTTTTCTTTCACTCTTGGATAGTGGTTGGCCAAAGCCATGTATTGTGAAATATCTGTGTTTACTCTTTTTAGAGCACAATGACAACAGAAACTATCCAAATCACCCTGATCAAAAGTTTACATACCCTTATAATTTGGCCTGATAACCTGCACCTAACTTGAAACAGTTGGGATTGAATGGTTATTAAAGGTAACTATCTTCACGTGTGATCTGTTAGCTTGTAATTAGTGGGTGTGTATAAAAATCAGTGAGTTGCTGGACTCCTGAGAAACCCTTGTATGTGGTGCTGTGGTGCTCATGTGGTGCTGTTCTGATGTCTTGGATGCAGAATCATGGGAAAAGCAAGGCAATTGCCAAAGGATCTGTGAGAAAAGCTAGTACAACTGTACAAATCAGGAAAGGGATATAAGAAAATTGCCAAACAGTTGATAATGCCTGTCAGCACTGTTCAAACACTAATTAAGAAATGGAAAGTAAGAGGAACTGTAGACATCAAACCACGTTCTGGTAGACCAAGCAAAGTTTCCCCCACAACTGCAAGGAAAATTGTTCGGGATGTGAAAAAGAAAGCCTCAAATAACATCAGGTGAAATTCAACTCTCCCTCAAAGAATGTCATGTGGATGTCTCAAGCAGTACTGTAAGAAGGCACTTGAAGAAAAATGGGCTGCATGGTAGAGTTACCAGAAGAAAGCCACTTTTACGCAAATGCCACAAAGAATCTTGTCTCAAATATGCCACACTGCACAGAGATAAACCCCAAACCTTCTGATGAAACCAAAATTTAACTTTTTTGGGAAAAACCATACACGCTATGTTTGGCGAGGCATCAACAAGGCCTATGATGAAAAGTACATAGTTCCAACAGTGAAACACGGTGGTGGATCCCTGATGTTTTGGGGATGTGTGAGATACAAAGGCACAGGAAATTTGGTCAGTGTCAATGGCAAGATGAATGCTGCCAGTTATCAAAAAATACTGGAGGAAATTCTACACTCCTCAGCCCGGAGGCTGCGCATGGGACGTACTTGGACATTCCAGAACGATCCCAAGCATACGGCAAAAACAACCAGTCAGTGGCTACAGCATAACAGCATAAAGTGAAGGTTCTGGAAAGGCCATCTCAGTCTCCTGACCTCAATATTATTGAACCACTCTGAGGAGACCTGAAACGTGCTGTTCATGCAAGACAGCCCAAGAATTTACAATAACTGGAGGCTTTTTGCCAAGAAGAATGGGCAGCTTTACCATCTGAAAAGATTAAGAGACTCATTGACAACTACCACAAAAGACTTAAGGCTGTTATTGATGTTAAAGGGGGAAATACACCGTATTAGGAACTGGGGTATGTAAACTTTTGATCAGGGTAATTTGGGTCATTTCTGTTGTTATTTTGGTTTAAATTGAGTTCTCACATTTGTTTCACAATAAATGGCTTCAACTGTCCACTAACCACGCGTGGAAAAAAGGTTTTTGTGTCATCATTCATTTTCTCTGAGAAATGGCCAAGAAACCATGAATTCTGTAAGGGTATGTAAACTTATGAGCAGCACTGTAGAGCCTAAGAGGACAGAATTGAGGCAGCATCATGTCATTAGAAGTGTATTGATGAATCCTCTATTCTCCTTGATCAAGCTTCAATAAAATTCCCTACACTGACTAAACTGACCATTGATTAAAAATGTTCTCACCAACAGAGGGGAGGGATGAAGGAGATTAAAGTATAGGGATACAGTTGAGTTTGCTGTGTCATCATCCCCCTGTGGTTCCTGTAATGTATTAACCCCAAGGATTTCTTTAATAGTGGAAGAAAACACACAGAGAACATACAAAGTTCACATGGAATGGAATGGACTTCTTGTTGTATAGCCAAAGTACTGACCACTGAGTCACCATGCTGCCCACATGGAGGGGAGAGAGGAGACGAACAGTGTTCAAGGGAGAGGGTTTTGAGAACTGAGACAAATTTAAAGGACAATGCAGTTGACAGTTTAGCCATAAATCCTGAGTTAATATCCATGATGAATCTAACAAACACAGGTAAGGCCCTTCACTTGTGGGCAGTTGTCATGATGATGATCACTAAAAAAGACAAAGTAGTTGAGAAAAGAGAGGTCAAGAAAGACGATCAAATCCTGCCGACTTTCACCTCCACAAACTTGCCCAGTCACCGTGTTAGTTAAAGTTAAAGAATTGGTGCAGTTTTGATATCAAAAAGGTTTTTTTGTTTGAAGAATGTACGATGACAAAAGTCTTTAGTGCCTATAGATGTCTAAACAGTAAAACAGGCATTTAATGTCTGTAACAGCAAAGGTCAAGTATGCTTTTGTTGTCTTTGTTGTCATTACTTCACAATGAAAATGCAATAATAACAAAAAACAAACGTGTGTGTGTGTGTGTGTGTGTGTGTGTGTGTGTGTGTGTGTGTGTGTGTGTGTGTGTGTGTTGTAGGATACAGTGGTGGCTCTTCAGGCTCTGGCTCTCTACTCCACTCTGGTGTTCAGTCCGGAGGGTTCCAGCACAGTGACAGTCCAGTCTCCTAGTAGCCAGCTGACATTTGATATAAATGAGAGCAACAAACTGCTCTACCAGGAGGAGCTGCTGAAGGATGTGACAGGAAAACACAGCCTGGAGGTGAAGGGTACTGCATGTGCTTCAGTGCAGGTCAGTAGTCACTGCATCTCTTCCTGTTTCTATTTGATATGCATACACCTCCACAAACATAACAATACACTCATATAATTATGCCCTAATGTTGTAATACAGAACATATAGATATACCTCTAATTTAACAGGTTCCTGTAGTATGCTATGTTTAATGAAATTATTATTAACATGATTTTGTTAAAAATAGATAAGGGAATAGAAATGGGTTTAGAAAAGAAGGAAATATATATCCCACCCAAGGAGAAAGCCAACAGGTCCCATCACCGAACATCTTAATTCAGTTTGAAAAAGAGTAAACTCAGTTTCATGAATTTTATCATAGCTATGCGTGATCAAGATTAATCTTAACTTGAGCTGAAACAAAGAGCCCTATTGTCATATCTCTTATTGGCATTTGTTCCGTTTCTATAAATTAACAGTGTATCCAAGTATTTCACTTTTTTTCCCAGGAGTTTTAAGAAAAGGTCAGTTATAAATAATAATGTGTCATCAGCATAAAGTGAAACATGCTCAAAAGCAGCATTTGCCTTTAAAGCAATTTAGTCAAAGACTCCATTGCCAGAGCACAAAGAAGGAGAGACAGAAGGCAGCTCTGCCTTGTGAATAAATGCTACTATTACTTTTATCAACATTAAACCTTCCTTGTGTACCTCTTTCCCAGATTTCTCTTCACTATAACATCCCAACTCCGACTGAGGTCACAAGCTTCAGTGTGAAGGTCAAACCAGAGGCCAACTGCACTAACACATCTCACAGACCCAAACTCTCTCTGAAGATGCAGTCCGTGTAAGTAATCATCAGCAACTAGATCCATGTTACAGCAATGACAGAAGAATACTGAAAATCTGAACAAATGATACTTTGTATCAACCAGCCTGGACTTAGTCACTTTCTGTGGATGGGAAATGTTTTCAACTTTGCAGTAAATACTTAAACATATCTTCACTGTAGACAAAGCCTTTCTGATGGCTCATATTAAAAAGTGTCTCTCCATACAACCAGTAGAACTACAAAGAACGTGTGAGTAACATCACATTTCTATGGTTGAATTTCAGATATAGTGGGAAGGAGACCAGCACAAACATGGTGATCCTGGACATCAAAATGCTCTCTGGATTTGTCCCAGACCCAGAGTCTTTGAAGAGGGTGAGTTATTACAGTAACTTAATCCTAAATGGAAATGGAATATTTTACCTCTGTTGTTGAACGACCCAGCTGATTCTTGTTTCTTCACAGCTCAAAGGTGCCCTGCTGGTGGATCGCGTTGAACAAAAGGAAGATCATGTCCTCGTGTACCTACAGGGGGTGAGAGGAATTCACATTGAGGAACATCAGATGATGCTCTCTTGGTTTCTTACTGATCACTTCATCTGTTTTTCTTCCAACAGTTACCAAAGGACATACCCATCAACCACAGCTTAGAGCTCATACAGGAGCTCCCAGTGCAGAACCTGAAGCCAGCCGTGGTCAAGATCTATGACTACTACCAGACAAGTAAAACAGATACTCAAGCCTCACACCAAGACTACCAAATCCTACAAAAAGAATCCAGCACATAATCTCCCTGTGATTAAACGAACAAAGGCTGCACTTCATATACAAAGTTGTCTCCGGTACTGCACCTACCTACCTGAACGCCCTTGTAGAGGCATACGTTACCTCACGACCGTTGCACTCCTCCAATGACCAATGTCTGGTTCTACCACCTGTTCGCTCAAGGCAATCCAAACTCTTTTCATTTGTTGTTCCCCGTTGGTGGAACGCACTACCAGTTGCTGCCAGAGCAGGGGCATCCCTCTCTACCTTTAAAAATCTCCTCCTGAAGACCTCCAGCTCTTCAGAGATTACCTTCTCTCCTAGCACTACCTACAACTGAACATGAGAAAGCTACCCCCTTTAAGAATTGTCATAGCACTTATTGTTGCACTAACGCTTTCTTATCGCACTGTACCTTGATTGTTCCCTTCTCTGTAAGTCTCTTTGGATGAAAGCACCTGCTAAATGACTAAATGCAAACGTAAGTATAGTTTCAGACAGGTTCACAAAGAAGTTGGAAATCAAAGTATAGCAAAGTATAGCAAACATAATATTGTTACATCCTTCGTACCTCCTGTCCATGACAAACAGAATATTTTGGTCTGTGGATGAAAGAGCTTTCGCTGTTTTGTTTGTTGTCAGGTGACCAGGCTGAGACAGAGTACATCTACCCTTGTTCTGCAGGTAAAACTCTCTCACAACATGCTGCTGCTTTTATTACAGAAACATTCCTTTACAAAATTAGTTATGTAACAAAAGGTTTTTAAATATTTTCTCCAACTCATGTAAGATGAAGCCACCTTAAACATTGCTAAATCGAACTAATTCTTCATGTGCTATGTGATTTTATTTATTACTCAGCTGAAAACTATATATAATATATAATAATTTATATGAAGTCAACCTAGTTGTTTGATGAGACTGTTTAGCTTAAAGTAACTTGTTTACATTTGTTCTTCCATTTGTAGCTTGAAGACTGATGTGTTCTCTGCAATGCCAGTATTTTCAATAAATCTCCATTTTACGTAACTATATTCATCTTGTGTAGTTCCATGTCTTTTTGCATTTATTTATGTTAAATCTCAAGTCAAGTCAAGTCAACTTTATTATCAATGCCATATGTACAGGACATACAGAGAATTGAAGAGAAACTTTGGACAATGATGGCACACAACCACTAGAGGGTTCTTGTGCACAGTGGCACACTAGCTGAGAGGCCACAGAAAGTGTGCCACAGCATTTTTATTTATTTTTATTTTTTGCTATACATCCTCTTTTCCTCTTCTACACAATTCTCTTTCATAAACCATTGTAAGAGTTAAATTCTATTCAAATCTTTACCATATTATTTTCCCCCTGGATTTACTGTTGATAACTTTTGATTTTCTGCAGGTGGTGCTATTGTCTCGTTCTTTGTCATAATGATCATTACTCCAAACACACAATACATCACTCACTCATTTTCTGACAAATAAAGCTTTATTAGTCATTAATAAAAATAAAAAACAAACCATGACACTTGTTTGAATGGAAAAAGTGTTTTAAAGTCTACAAGTGGCCTATCTTGTATCTCATTTCACAGATTTAGGTTAAACTGTTAAGGTCCCCCATGAAATAGCAGTGAGGACTTTTATTGCATGATTTCATAATCTCATAATCTCACTTAAACAGTATATGACTAATGCACATTTGGCCGTCCCAAGGACGATGTATTAAACAATTATACAGACAAGAAATGTGACTAAAAAATTACCTCATATCAATTAACAACTTGGGGTGTACTGTAGTTTGTGTGTTGCATTATCAGTTCTCAACAAGAAAAGAAATCACGCTGGATATCTTTCCTGACATGGACTGGGTAATGTGTTAAGAACAAAAGGATGCCACATCATTAATGGAAATGAAAACTATCAACCTACAGAGGGCTGAATTCAAAGACATCCCCAAAATCAAAGCAAAAAAAATAAGTGGCAGGCTAGTCCATTTTGCCAAAATGTCTTTGTAGCAACTCATAATGACAATCAGTAGTTTGTATGGCCTCCACGTGCTTGTATGCATGCCTGACAACGTTGGGGCATGCTCAAAATGAGACGACAGATGGTGTCCTGGTGGATCTCCTCCCAGATCTGGACCAGGGCATCACTGAGCTCCTGGACAGTCTGTAGTGCAACCTGGCGGCATTGGATGGACCAAAACATAATGTCCAAGAGGTGTTCTATTTGACTTAGGTCAGTTGAGCATAGGGGCCAGTCAATTGTATCAATTCTTTCATCCTCCAGGAACTGCCTGCATACTCTTGCCATATGAGGCTGGGCATTGTCGTGCACTAGGAGGAACCCAGGACCCACTGCACCAACATGGGGTCTGACAATGGGTCCAAGGATTTAATTCTGATACCTAATAGCAGTCAGGGTTCCATTGTCTAACCTGCAGAGGTCTGTGCGTCCTTCCAGGGATATGCCTCCCAGGACCATCACTGACCCACCACCAAACCGGTCATGCTGAATGATGTTGCAGGCAGCATAACATTCTCCAAGGCGTCTCCAGACCTGTTCACGTCTATCACATGTGCTCAGGTTGAACCGTCTATCACATGTGCTCAGGTTGAACCTGCTCTCATCTGTGAAATCAGAGAGTGCCAGTGGCAGACCTGCCAATTGTGGTGTTCTGCGGCAAATGCCAGTCAAACTCCATGGTGCCGGGCAGTGAGCACAGGGTCCAGTACAGGACGTCGGGCCCTCAGGCCACCCTCATGAAGCCTGTTTCTGATTGTTCGGTCAGAGACATTCACACCAGTGGCCTCCTGTAGGTCTTTTGTAGGGCTCTAGCAGCGCTCATCCTGTTCCTCCTTACAAAAAGGAGCAGATACTGGTCCTGCTGATGGGTTAAGAACCTTCTATTGCCCTGTCCAGGTCTCCTAGATTAACTGCCTGTCTCCTGGAATCTCCTCCATGCTCTTGAGACTGTGCTGGGAGACACAGCAAACCTTCTAGCAATGACACATATTGATGTCCCACCCTGGAGGAGTTGGACTACCTGTGCAACCTCTGTAGGGTCCAGGTACTGCACCAGGCAACCAGTAGTGATACTGACTCTAGCCAAATGCAAAACTAATGAGAAATTGGTCAGAAAAGATGAGGAGGGAAAAAATGTCAGCATATATATGTCAGTATATATATATATATATATATATGATACGTTTCTTGGGTGTGCTGCTATTTATTTTACAGACATTCTGACTTATCATAGCAGGAAGCACAGAGCGGATCAAATGAACGATGACTCTGTGTCATTAAGTATTACAGTAAGTCATTCCAGTGAACGTCACGGGCCTGGATTGAACGCAGACCTCATTAGTGTCATTATTTACACCTGTGCCTCCCTTACCATCACGTGCCGGACAAAATGTCGGCCATGAAAGATGTTTACAAACATAACGAGGGCAACATCTGCAGCGTGTCAGGCAAGTTCTGCGAAACAGGACGAGACAAATATCATCATTATCAGCAGAACACAAGCATCACAGTGACGTCATGGACTTTTTTTTTTATTTATTTGTTTGTTTAATTTATTTATTTCATTCCGATAACATTCCGTAAAAATAGACCAAAATATAAATATATGTATGTATAATGTATAGAAAATAATTAAAAGAAGAAAAAAAAACGTTTTCAGCCAACAAGCTACGTCACTTCCGGGATGTATGGGAGAGCAAAATGACAGCTGGTTTGTTTTTATCAACAAGGAAAAATCAGAGTAAACATCAAAGGTATGTAAACCCACGAGCCTTCATATTATCAGTTCATGACACGCGCTCTGTTGGCATGTTGTCATGAGCTCGCGGGTATTGACAGCATATTTATACCGCTGCCATCTGTAATCCATGTCGGGCTCCATCGAGCTGCTGCTGGGGGTCACTCTGATACTGAGTCTGGACTGGACACTGTCCGCTTACTCGGCTGTCAACGACAGACAGACAGTTTATATCAGTCAGTCGTGACTATTCAGTGGTTTAACTGGTTTCCTTCAGCCGGGGATATAAAAGGGAAAAAGTGCTGTTGTTGTCTGTGCAGGTTATCTATCCGCTGTTTTAATATAAAACCAAACTGCATTCACAAATCTGTCCATTTGTATTTGTCCGTGCCTCATCGGCCTGTGTATAACCTAACAACACCACTGTAAGACCTGACACGACTCACACAGAGTGAGACACGAGTTCGGCGTCAGTTTCATAGAATAACAAGTATCACTTACAACAATAAAATATCAACTTTAATAGTCAATCTTGCCTGTTTCATCAAATTGCCGTTACTTACTTGGTAGAGGACTGTAGCTAGTACTGCACGTATAAAAGTTCACATGTTGTCTATATGACAAAACATATGTCGAAAAAATGTATGCCGAGTTTAAGGTAATGTCGTGCTGAATCGCAGGTCGTCGTGTTTAACTGACAGTCAGATGTGTACGTTCACTGAGTGGCAAAGAAGGATAAAAGTGCGATACTTTTAAACGGCGTTTGGCATAGCGGGCTCACCATAGACCAGGACGAGCCAAGTCTGAGCCCGTGCGTGCCTGTGACAACAACACAAGGAGTTACACATCGCATATTAAATGTAATAGAATAAGTAAAGGCTCCAGTTGGTAAACTGCCTATAAAAGTTGACATTTCATTCAAATCATATTCTTGCTTTGTCAATAAAACCTCTGCTCAGTTAATGAGAGCTTCATACTTAATGGATTTCTACTGCTTGAGTTGTGCATTTGCTGATAGACACAAACACATCAAATTTAGAGTTTTCAGTAGGTCATTCATACTTAAAAAAACAAGTCAGAACCACTTTATCTCCATCTTTATTTCCAACCTCTTGTTTTGATAAGCTAACTTCCTCCATAGCCATCAGTCATTGAGTATATTTATATTGTCATTAACAGATACTTTGTTAACCTTTGTGGGTAAATTCCTGTCTCGTGCACTGTCGGGGCAGTTTGTCTGCTGGCAGTAGCCAGTCTTCACTGTTTTTTTCAAATGCATAACAAAGCAGAAACTGATCTTTGACCTTGTCTGTTTATCAGTGTCATGTGGTGAATGCACTCCCGAGTCTTCCCTTTTCTGGCCTGGTCCAGATCAAATCCTGACAACTGACCAAAGAAGGGTACCAACAGTTTGTCTGGAGACCATCAGCCCTACCAGCCACTCTGGAGTAAGACACGACTGACAGTGATTATAGACCTTGTCTTTCACATTCCAAGTAGTAGACAGCTTTGTCTTAAAAGTTAATGATATTCAGTTTCAGTTGCGTTTAAAATGAATGAACATAAACATATCTGTCAGTGGACACAAAAAATGAATCAGGCTACTCCTGATTTCTTTGACAGGCCATCTGTGCAAAGACAGAAGAAGACAGTGAGCAGTGACAGTGGTCAAATCAAGGAAGACGTCTCTTCGGGTAAGATGCTTTCAGCCATTTCTGTTTAGCTTTAACCATACAGAGTCAGAGATTACGAAACCGTTTAGAAATAGGTGTGACCTCTCTCAAACAGGATACCAGATAAGGGTCAGGGTTTATTTGTGTAAAAAAAAAATAGCTGTGGTGTGTGGTTATAGTAAATAACTTAGCTAAAAGGTAACAAAGTGCTTTCATGCATTACCACAAATAACTGCAGCCCGTTTTTGTCACGTAAGATATTGTAACAGGATCATTTTATTTTTTATTTCAGCAAAAACCACTACATAATTCATGCCCGCCTGCAGCAGATTCCACAGCAAAGCCCTGCTCACAGAGCTTTTGAAATCACAGTTACTCGTCATTTTAATTATAGAAACCTAAATGATGAGTCAGGTTATGAGGGCCTTCTTTGCGTTGTATTTTATTCTTAAAAGTTCGGCTTTTATGTTTATGTCCTCTGGGCAAATTCAGGGATATTTAAATGGGACAGTGTCTCTGTGGTTTGCTGATTTAGAGCTGAGGACACCTCTTGTGTCCCCTGCTGCTCTGCTATGATTCTCTTAAAAAGAAACACAGTCATTTATTAGACCTGGTCTTTTTTTTCTGTGAGACTGCACTGTCTGTACGTGAATGTGTTATTAATGGCTGCTTTATGGGATGAGCAAAGCAAGTGGATTCCTGAATTGAATAGACTGGTCATTGTCCCCAAATTGAAACTTTAGATCAGTGTTCTGCTGTGATAAAATGCAACCTGAGGTCAAAACACTGAGCTGCAGTGCCCTGAAAGTCACAGCATCAGACTCCATTCAGCAGAATCAGAAATATCATCGCTTTCTTCTTCCTTCCAAAGCTGGTGCCTACATTACCCATAACACAACAACACCCTTGACACATGAGTAGATTTTTGCAGTTCAGATATTGCAGGATATGACAAAGTGGATAGAGAATTTGCACAGTTAGTCTTTTGTTTATATTTTTGCCAATTATGTTGAATGTCATAGTTTTTCTGTGGATCGCTCTGTTTTGAAAGACCCATATGCATGGCTATACTATAACCAGTCTGGGCTACAGCTGCAGTGATTGGTGGATTAATCAATTTAGTGATCGGCAGAAAATAATCTGCATTATTATAACAGCTGATTAATCATTTAGGTCACTTATCAAACAAAAATGTAAGATTCTGTGGTTCCAGCTTCTCCAATATGATGATGTGCTGCCTTTCTATGTGTTATATCATTTTAAGTTATTTGAGTTTGAGTTATTTTGACTGTTAAACAAGATTTTAGGATGTGACCTAATGTGATGTTTTATTTTTTTGCATTCATTTTTCAGCTGTGTAAACCTTTATTGTTTGTGTTAGCAAATGTGCTCAGATTACACATTGAAACAGTGCTCTAATGTACGAGCTGACTCCTCTCTCTGCCGACCAGTTGAGGGGGAGGCTGTTCAGCGGCTCGGAGCCATGGAGCCACCAGAGGACATGGAGGGTCGTACCTTTGTGGAGGTGATGAGTGAAAAGTACAGCCCAGAGAACTTTCCATACCGCAGAGGGCCTGGTATGGGGGTTGTGGTGGTGCCCACTGTGGTTCCTCAGGGCTCTCCTATGAAAGGTATGCTGGAGGTGAATAATGACTGGCTTTGTTGAACTAACAGATAGGTGCTGTATGTTACACACAGCCAGTGGCGTAGTGCAGGGTATATGCACGTATATAAAGTAGATCTGTTTATTTTTTAGTTGGCGATAGCCTGCACTGATATATTACATTTTGGTGTTCCAGATCACAGCTTCCTGTGACTCATTACATTTCATTTCAAGACCAAACCTCTTACCGTGTGAACCGTCCCCTCTGTCTGACTAATTCTCGTTAATTCTTCCTCCCATCATCTCCCACCTCACCTCCAGACCGCCTGAACCTGCCCAGTGTGCTGGTGTTGAATAACTGTGGGATCAGACGGGCGGGAGACCAGGCTGAGATTGCTGCCTTCTGTGCCCACGTCATTGAGCTGGATCTGTCTCATAACAAGCTCCAGAACTGGCATGAGGTGCAATCTCTGGGTTTATTACAGTGATTATTGCATTTTAAAGTATACAGCAGTTCTGTTTTTTATGTATTGTCAACAAATCCAGTGAAAAGACCTAAACCAATGAATGAATGAACTACTACTAAAAAAGTATTGGCTGGGGCGTCTGATATCCTCTGTGCCAGAGAGCTCCAAAAAAACACATTGGTGAGTCACACTGTTGCACTGGGTGACATGTTACTTAATTACCATGAAGTCACACACTGCAGTTTATTTTGATTCAATCCTGCTTCCAGAAATACTCACTAACAAATGCACTATTTCTTCCTGTTTGAGCAACGTTAACGAAAAGCTGCAGCGAACACCTATTTTAGGAAATTAGTGAGCATTTTTAAATATATTGGGACTATATATGGCTTGGAGTGCCACAAACAAACTGTTGGTTTTGGTCTTTTAATGAACTTTGTCCAGAAACAGGCTTATCCTGTAAAGGTAACCAGATAAATGTGCCAACCAGGGAAGGAAAAATCACAAAAGGTGTATTTGTAAAGATCTGTGGTTGTACTGTCGTCTAAAATAGTGAATCAGTCTTCTAGTTTTCTGTTTTGAATTTGTGTTTTTTTGACTATACCACAGACAACAATAAACACACATCACTGTGTCATTTTCAGATCAGTAAAATCGTGTCCAGCATCCCCAACCTGGAGTTCCTGAACCTGAGCTCCAACCCTCTGGCAGGAATGTCCCTCGAGCCTCGGTGTGCTGAAGCCTTCTCCCGAGTCCGACGCCTCGTCCTCAATAACACTCAAGTGTCCTGGGACACCGTGCTGCAGCTCACCAGGGAGATACCTGAGTAAGAATAGTTGATTGCTCTGGGTGGTCATATTGGGGCGTCTCAAAGAAGCCAAGCTTTTAGGAGCTACACTAACTCACTTGTTTGACACAAAAATCAGCATTTTCTTGATAGACTGTCAATTCACTACCACTGTGGGCTGCTGACCTTAAAGGGACATCCATGCAAATAGTTTTAGTTGTCTCTGCATTTTCTGTCACCTCCTAAAATTTCATATTCACATGAAAGTGATTGTGGGAGACAGAAGAAGAAGAAGAAGCTGAGTCTGTCTAGAGTCAGACGTCAACCAAATCTACTGTAATAAAACATTAAACCACAAAGAGTTCATTTGCAAAACAGCGTCCAAAAGGACACATACAGCAGTCTGTAAAACCTGCTTGACAACCTCAATTGAGACCAAGTCACGAACAAAACCAAAGTGTACCGAGAAAGAGACAAGGCCAAGAGTTTGAGGGGTTAAGACCAAGTCAAGCTCAAAACTGAGTCAAGACCAGGATCAGACCTAGCTGACAGCAACAAGTTAGGGTTAAGCTAAGCTATGACTTAGCACACCTTGTTTACTTTCTTTGTCTTAACTGTTTGAAACATGACTTGTGTGCACACTCAACACAACATAACACTCAAACAAACTTTTATCAGTACTTAGAAGAAGCAAGAAGAGAGCAAAAGCTAAGAGAATGTGATGGTAGCAAAGTTAATTAGCACACACACACACACACGCACACAGGTGCTGATTGGCCGAAGAGGCGGTCTGTGTATCCGTGCTTAATTGCTCTGCCTCAACTACCCGGATGTTTGTCACAGAAAATTAAAATTGAATTGTGAGAACTGAATGTTCAGTTCCAAACTAATAAATTCAATTTCAAATTACAATTCGGATTCAGTTTTCCAATGCAATGATTCAAACTGAACAATACAAATTCAAATATAAATGATTCAAATTCAGTTTCTGGTGGCACATATGTCAGCCCATACTCAAACCTTTGGTAAATATGTGTAAATATTTTTCTAATCATATTTGTTTGTGACCTTGGGTGTCCTGAAAGGCACTTGAAATAAATGTATTGATATTAATTATTGACAGCTACCTATGCTGTCTGGTCCTGGTCTACTTCTTGGTCTTGCCTCAGTCTCGGTACACTCTGGTCTTGATCATAACTTGGTCTCAGTTCAGGTGGTCGTGATTACAACAAAAAATATGGTATTGTATATTAGTAATATACTATTAATAATTATGCAGTATACAACACTGGACAGTTGAGAAGGAGAGAAGTGGGTGAGTGGATTATCTAATCCACCTTATTAAAATTGCTGTCCAGAACTAAACATCGACCATGTTGTGTAGTGTGAATAAAGGGGTGGAAGTCAGGAAGATGTATGGTACAAGTGTACGTTTTAGGTGGAGGAAGGCAGGGTTCATAAGTTGTGAGGGAGCTTTTTCCTGCTGGAAAAAAAAGTCCCCACATTGTCCTCAGAAGAGCCAGATCAAACCCTTTCTATTTTACCCAGCACAGCAGTCCTCGTCACCCTCCACCCGATTGTTTCCTGTGTTGTCCCGCAGGTTGGAGGAGTTGTTCCTGTGCCTTAATGAGTACAGTAGTGTGAGTGCCTCCAGTGTGGCCTGCCCCACCTTACGCCTGCTTCACATCACCGACAACAGCCTCAAGGACTGGGCTGAAGTCCGCAAGTTTGGCTTCATGTTCCCTAGCCTGGACACTCTGGTCATGGCCAACAACAACTTGGCTTCCATTCAGGACAACAAGGATATTCTGCAACGGCTCTTCCCCAACCTACGCAGCATGAACCTGCACAACTCAGGTCAGTGTAAATGAGTGCTGGCTTGTGTGTGTGTGTGTGTGTGTGTGTGTGTGTGTGTGTGTGTGCATCTGTATAAGTTAAACAATTTGAATATATGTTGTATTGTCCTCTGATGGTTTCATTCTAGGTGGGAACACTGGATTGCTTCAGTTTACAGGTTTTTCTGGGTCCGTCCAGAATGACAGCATCAGCTTGTGTGCAGTGACTTCATAACAGCTGATAAAATTAGCATAAGAAAACATGTCACTGTATCCTAAAAGCTTTGTGTTATTTGTAGAGCATTACGACAGATTCTTTTCCACGCCAGCTCGTATCTCAGGAATCGTTTCTATTTTTGGGGGGTGTCAGCAGTGAATCTATTTTAAGCTCTGTTGAGAGTACAGGGGAAAACAATATCCAACAATGGGTTCAAATTGACTTTAACGTATCTCTTTATCATACCTCTTTCACTTAGAGAACAGAAAAACATTCATCTTGCAATTCGTTTTGTCTCAGCTTATTGCCTCGGGACTTATTTTTCTTTGTTAACAAAAACACATATAATTTCACCAGTGTAGTTTCCCTTGTTTAGACTTGAGCACCAAGGAGCTGGTTTGGGATTAAGATTTTGACAAGATAATGATTTGTTTTTTACTGTCAACAAATCCCATAAAAAGACCAAAACCAGAATTGTGTTCTTTCTAAATTCCCTGCCTTGTCTGTGGCTCTCAGTCCCATCACCCATCAGTTCCCACTGAAGATTTAGTTCAGTGGGAGTTCAGAGGCTCAGTGATTCCCTAAACCAGCAGGGCACTGAAGTTTTAAACTAACATTACTCAAACAGGAGGAAATAGGGGATTTGTTGGAGACTATATTCAGTGGTGGACAAATCCACATTTGGCGCTCCAGTGAGTATTTTCAGCAGGTGGACAGTGTGTGTGGGATTGAGACAAGGCAAATGTAAGTGTGTTCATGGTAATGAAGCGTCGTGTCCTTCAGTGCAACAGTATAATAGTTTTTGGTCACCATTGGAGCTCTGTGGCACAAAGGAATACAGCATATCAGATACAGTCATTGTTGGTTATCATCTTGTCTTGCATATCTTGTATTTCTTGACAAAAAGTAAAATATGGAATATCACCAGACATATTCTTCAAGCAGGGGCACAGTTCTCACCTGCCAGCTAGTTGAAGGACAGGGACTAGTGTTTAGCTTTGTCAGGTGAAAAGCTACTTATCTAAAGTTTTTCTTATTTCCTATTTCAATGCCAGCATAGCTAGAACTTCTGAAAACAAATGTCATTTTATGTCACCAGCCACGCAGCCAGCTGAATCAGCTCGATTGTGACCGAGTGTCAGGAAACTCTGCTGTGTTTCAGTACCAAAGGATGAAATGTGAGATAGATAGATCTAGTACATTCAGTTCTGTATGTGAGCTGCCAACTGTTTAGGTGTTAGGAATGTGGATCTGGGACAACTTAGACTGGACATAAAAACATCTTCAGGTGGTATTTATTACAAGTTTAAAACCCCTAAACCCATCTGAATTGTGTGGATGTGGTTTGATCAGATAGTAGATAGCTTGTAATAAAATAATCCACCAACTGTCATCAGATTTCTGTCTTTGCTATGACTTTGTGCACCATACACCTTCTTCCAATGCTTGTTTACTATCACTGTTTCTTTATCCTAGCTGTTTTTAACACGCCCTGTCTTTGTGCTTGTTGTCAGGTCTCAACCGATGGGACGACATTGAGAAGTTGAACTTCTTCCCGAAGCTGGAGGAGGTGCGGCTGCAGGGCATCCCCTTACTACAGGCCTACACCAATGCAGAGCGACGCAGCCTCATGATAGCACAGTGAGTCCCATCAGTAACATCAGAGAGAATGGACCTCCTTTTCTAGTAGACAGAGAGGTTGTTTCACTGCATAATACTATGCGTGCGTGCTTCCACTCAGGCTTCCTTCAATATCGCTGCTAAATGGCAGCGTTGTGACTGACAGTGAGAGGGAAGACGCAGAGAGGTTTTTCATCCGTTACTACTTAGACTACCCTGAGGAGGAGCTGCCTTACAGGTACGCTGCACCCACTGTCTGTACCCACAGACTACAGTGGAGTACAATTCACATGTTTTTGTTGTGGGTGTTTTTGCTGACAACACAACCTGCTCATTTCCTCCTCAGATACCATTCACTGGTAACCAAGTATGGAAAGCTGGAACCACTCGCTGAGATTGACCTCCGACCTCGCTGCCATGCCCAGGTGGAGGTTCACTGTGAGGAAAAAGTGGAACAGGTACGTTAAGCACGTCATGGTATATGTAAATGTAGAATAACTACAGGGCAGGGCTTTAAGTGATATCACGTAACCTTACTTCTATTTGTCACTCCTCCATTCATACTTGTTTGTCTTGTTTAGAGTTTTTTTTTTTTTAGTAAACGTAATTACTGTTTCTGCCTCAAGGACACTGCTCCTTGACTTATTGGTGCACCAAGGGAATATACATAGCTCTCACAATGTCAAAGGTGCTGCTTGTAGTACCAGTCATCCAACTCTGCACTTTACCCTCAGTTCTACAGAGCGTTTCGGCATCTTTCAAGCTCATTGCCTTGTTTTATTAGCTGCCAACATAAACGTTCTTTCACTGTTCTTACCGTCAGACAGCTGTTTTGAGCTAGCACACTCAGATAAACCAACCCTACACTACCACTGCACTACCTGCTCAGCACCAAATGCATCCTGAACATATGGAAGCAATTACCAGCTAAAGAGATAGATGTTTTTCTGTGGAGCGTGAGGAGAGCAAAGCAGTTAAACCTTGTGAATATTGGACATTATGAATGTTAACATTGCTCCATGTCATCCTGGTGTGTTCGCTAACATATTTTGTCACATCAACCTTAGAGGGTGATAAGATATTAATGTTGTGTTTTCAGCTTATTGATTTAAGAAAAGATAGAACTTTATTTCATTGTGTTGCCCCCATGACCAAGAGATTAAGGAATGCAAGCTTAACTCTACATTTGGCTCAACGTTTGATGGATTTTCTGTTTTATATTAGCTAGTTGGCCAACAGCAAAGTCAAGTCTATTGTACAGTAACTTAAAAGTGTATACGTTTCCTGCGTGTTTGTGAATATGTGTGTAAAAGAATTAACAACAGAATATAAAAACGATTTCCCCCACATGGATTAATAACATAATTATTATTATTCTGAGTGAAATGGATGTCAGTGTCATGTCTAAAATGTCGAATCTGTTTGGCTTTGTTTCAGCTGAACATCCGTTTGGACCAGACAGTAGCTGAACTAAAGAAACAGCTAACAACAGTGGTCCAGCTGTCCACCAACAGCATGAGGATCTATTACATCAACAAATGCAGCGCCTTTGGCCCAGAGGAAATGAAGTACAACACCCGGGCTCTCCATTCCTACAGCATCCAAGATGGTGATGAAATACTTGTGGTGCCTAAGACCAAATGAACAGCCGGTGTCCTACTGGCTGATTAGATTGACTCATTGAATGATTGATTGATTTATTGATTGATTGGATTATTTGTTGATTGGTTAATTGAAGTCACAAAATAAATGGGAAATGCATATGGGACAGCATCAGTGGCCCACTTGGAATAGAGAGAGTAAAACAAAAATATTATGTGAACATCATCATGAAGACTGCACAGTGGACTACAGTGGGCTGCTGGGAGGCTCCGGCTAAAAAATGCAGCCAGAGAATTTTAAGGACTTTATTTATTTCAGCTTTATTTGAGGGCATCCACTGGAGTTAGTGGACAAATCTGTCACACTGGAGAACAAGCTGAGAGAGCAACTCGCAGTCAGCTAGCAGCTTAAGCAAGAGGGGAGGGCACTGCTGTGCCAGCAAAGCAGCTCCATCTCTTAGTACACGGCATGTACAATAGCACCTGCATAGGCAAGTATCCATCACCACTGGCTTGCCCTCTCGCAAAAGCTACACAGATTAGTAGTGAAGCAGTGCTGCCGAGTGGAGAGAGAGAGTGCTGCGCTCATCTGCACTGTTAGTGGCCACAATGTCAGGATTGAGCAGCAGTTGCTAAAGGAAAAATCCTGCCTAAAACACTGCAGGAGTTCTTGATGAAACAAGCTTTTTTCGGTCCATTTTGTTGTTCAGTGGTGGTTTTTTTTTGCATTTCTGTGTATAATTGCCAAAGTTATGAGATGAGTTATGAGATGCTACATCACAAAAAATGCAAAAGGCCCTACCTAGCAGTGTTTTGTTTTTTGTCCATTCTGGGCTACTGTAGAAACATGGTGGTTCAATGTAGGCAGACTGCGTGTAAGAGTCTATTTCTGTAGATATAACAAGTTTATTCTAAGATAAAAAAAACAACAATTCTTATTTTCAGTTGATTATACACTAATGAAAATATAGTAATGAATATTATACTCCATTTCTACCAATAGATCCTCCTAGATGTTACACACTGGACATTTTAAGACGTACAGTACCTGCCAAGTTTGGACACACCTTCTCATTTGATGTTTTTTCTTTATTTTTATTATTCTACATCATACATTAACTCTGAAGACACCAAAACAATGAAAGAACACGCATGGAATTATGTGTTAAACAAAAAAGCGTGAACAAAGAAAAATGTGTTTTTTATTTAAACTCCAACAAAAGGTAGCCACCCGTTGCTCTGATAACAGCTTGGCACACTCTTGACATTCTCTCAATCAGCTTCATGAGGTCATCACCTAGAATAGTTTCCCAGCAGTCTTGGAGGAGCTCCCATATATGCTGAGCACTTGTTGGCTGCTTTTCTTTCTCTTTTGTGATCCAACTCATCCTCAAACCGCTTCACTCGGGTTTGGTTTGGGTGATTTTGGAGGTCAGCTGATGCAGCACTCCATTACTCTCCTTCTTGGTCAACTAGCCCTTGCATATCCTGGAGGTGTGTTTTGAGTCATTGCTGAAAAAACAATGGTAGTCCTACTAAGCACAGACTAGATGGGATGCCATGTAGCTGGAGTATGTTATGGTAGCCGTGCTGGTTAAGTGTGCCTTGAATTTTTAATAAATCGGCAAATCCCCCCCACACCATCACACCTCCTCCATGCTTCATGGTGGGAACCACACATGCAGATAGCAACTGTTCACCTTCTCTGCATCTCACACAGGCACAATTTGGACTCATCAGACCAAAGTGCAGGTTTCTGCTGGTCTACTGTCCATTCTTTGTCCTTCTTGGCCCAAACATTTTTCTTCTTCTTGTTGGTCTCCCTCAGTAGTAGTTTCTTTGTAGTAATTTGACCATGAAGGCCTGATTCCCAGTCTCTGAGCAGTTGATGCCGAGGTGTGTTACTTGAACTCTGTTAAGCATTTATGTGGGCATTTACTGGGGTGCTTTTAATTGGTGATAACTGAGGCTGGTAACCGTAATGAACTTATCCTCTGCAGAAGAGGTAACTCTTGGTTTTCTTTACTCTTTTTTGGTCTTTTCTGGAGTTTAATGGGTTTTGTCTGGGTGTTGAAGACACATTCAAAGTTTTTCAAATGTTCTGGACTGACTGACCTTCATGTCTTAAAATAATAATGGACTGTTGTTTCTCTTTAATTAGCTGGGTTAGGGTTATGGCTCTTGACATAATATGGATTACTGCAGTAGTCAAATAAGGCTATTTTCTGTATACGAACACTACCTCTAAACAACATAACTGTTAATTGAAAACCATTCTAGGTCACTACCTAATGAAGCTGATTAAGAGAATGCCGGAAGTGTGCAAACCTGTCAAAAACATATTTTTCCTTGATTACATTTTTTTGTTTACAATGTAGAAAATACAAAAAAAAAAACATTGAATGAGAAGGTATGTCTTTCACCACATTTTTCTAAATGATAGTTTGTGTCTAATATGGTTTTTCCACAAACGAAAAGTTAGAAATGTATAATCACCTTTGAGTTGAGGAGAGTTACTGGTTTGGAGGCCTCAGAATGGTATCTCTTCTGTTTGCAGATGATGTGGTTCTGTTGGCCTCATCAGACTGAGACCTTTAACACAAACTGGGATAGTTTGCGGTCGAATGTGAAACAGTTGGGATGAAAGTCAGCTCCTCTGAGTCTGAAGCCATGGTTCTCTGCCAGAAAAGAGTGGATTGCTCCCTCTGGATTGATAGTGAGTTGTTGCCCAAAGGGTAGGAGTTCAAGTATGTTAGAGTCTTGTTCACAAGTGAGGGTAAAAGTTAAACAGGTCAATTTGGAGCAATGTATGTTGGCATTGTACTGGACTGTTGCTGTTGAAGAGGGAACTGAGCCATGAGGCAAAGCTTTCGAGTCACCAGTCAATATATGTTCAACCAACCCTCACGTGAGGGTCATGAACTTTGGGTGCTAAAAGAAAGCATGAGATTGCAAATACGAGGCGGCCAGAATTAGTGGTGTATGGTTCAGATAGGGTAAGGAGCTTGAAGTAGAGCTGCTGCTTCTTCACACTGAAAGGAGCCAGTCGAGGTAGTTTGGGCATCTAAACAGCGGAATCCTGATTGTTCTGGACGCCTTCCTTTGAAGGTTTATTGGGCATGTCAGAGTAGGAGACCCTGGGATACACCCAGTACACACCAGAGAGATAATATGTCTCATATGGCTTGGGAAGGCCTGGGAATCCCCCCAGGAGGAGCTGCGGAGCATCCCTAGGAAGGGGGACATCTGGACTACCTTGCTTAGCCTGCTGCCAGCAGAGGCCGACCCCGCACACGTAGGAGAAGATGGTTCCCTTTTTCAATGACCAAGATCTGATGTTACTGCGCTTTTTTTTTGTCACAAAACACCTTCTACACAGATGTATACACTCACACATACACACATAGGTTGCCACAAAGCAGCTGTTGTGTCATATTATGTGCTGCCCTCTACAGGCATCACAGTGTCTTTAATAAAGAATGTGCTCTGCCATTACAGTAACCTCACTAAAGAACTAACACACACACACACACAGGAGAGCACCCAAAAGACAATCTATCATGCACATTATGTATAGGAGCACAACTTGTGTATTTAAAACATCATATAAGTGCAAATACGATTATATATTTATCCATCTATCCATTAAGTACACCTGCCTATTCAGATCATTTTAATTCATCTGTGTACATTTTCGGGAGCAGGATGAGGTTGAGAGCTTGTCATTAACTTGTGTGTTTATGGTCATTTTAAAGGCACGTTGTAGCAATGTGGTTTCATCAAATTCCATGTGATTTTAAAGTTTTTTTCCGTTATTGATTTCTGAATAGTTTCTATGCTTTTAAGATATTGACATTCCATTTTTTTTCTCATGTAAGTTAAATCATTACATAATTTCTTTAAATAGTTGAATATTCTTCTGAAAGAGGCAGTTTTTTAGTTTAGTGTATGTGTATGCACATTTAAATTCCCCATTATTCAGTAAAATATTCTATAGTATATGGTATTTTATACCATAGACATTTCACTCCATCCTGCCCAGAAATACTTCCACCAAAGATAGCTCATTAGGTATTATTATTATGAAATATAGACAATATAATAATGTATTAATTTTATTATGCAGCCTCCACCTTTTATAAGAGAAGCATTGATGTTTGATGTTTTAGTGCTATTGATTTTTCCTATAGCAAAGAACTTAGCAGAGTATGGGGTTCCTGACAGTGCGCAGTGTTATGACTATGGATGCCGCCGATTCATCCAAATTAAATATTGACATATAGTGGCTGTTAGGAAACAAATATGTGTTTGGGCTGTACTCTCAGTTCATCCACTGTTAATAGGAAACAGCTCAGTGTGCCACAGCCTCGGCTCTTTTTAAGTGTTTTACCCTCCGAAAGTATCAATATCTCAAGTATGTAAATGCCACAATATTTCCTTCTTTACTGTTTTAATTTATCTGTTTTATTTAGTAACACAACTGCTATACTTGAATACTAGAGGGTGTGATAGAATAAGACTATTGAATCAGTATGAAGGTGTAGCAACGACACACAGCAGGGTAGATGAAAAGAGTTAAGATACTGGGGACCTGTTTTGTATTTATTTTTATCACAGTAGTGCTGAATAAATGTTAGCATAGCATGAACCACAGCCATAGAAACCAGCACAGAGGGAGGCAGCAGTGCAATGCTGGGACCAACTAAAGTATTGAGTTATAGGGTCTGTGCTAATCAGTGTGAGATTTGTTTGAAGTGAGAACATGTGGGTGGGTGATTTCTTCTTTTTTAAATTAATTAATTAATTTATTTATTTATTTATTGTATGCATGTTATTTATTAACTTCACGTGTTTGTGAGGAAAGTGGTCACTATGCCTGAGTAGATTTATGGAATAATGAAGTTGATGGAATTTTGTTTTACATTAAGCCCATAAAAATATTTGAAGTCTTGATGTAAATGTATTGTTTACCTGTTGGGTTCATCCTGATTAGTTTTTTTAAATAATAATAGTATGTTATCATGTCATTAATTGTGTCCATTGCTTATTGTCTGACCTGCTACAAGCCATAACATTTTGGCTAAGGCATTTTACAGCCCTTAAAGCCCCTGAAAGTATTTCCCTGTAACATTAAAGATTCATGACTAATAAAGCAACAATCAAAGTTAGGAACAAAAAGATGCGTAACTCGACTAATCTGGTTCATCAAGAGTATGTGGTTGTGTTTGATCAGATTTGATTGACAGTGGCCTGAAGAAATAAACTATCAACAGATGCCATCACGTTTTGAGTGAAATTCTGATTGGTACATTGTGTGACATCACCTACTACTACTACCCATCACAAACTGAAACTCATTCAAACACCTATCCCATAGGTTAATGTGAAAACAGACTCTCTGGACCTTTTAAAGAAAGATTCCATAACACACCACTTTGTAATTGGTTTTTCTTTTGCCTTGTCTGGCCCATCAATAGTAAACATCAGGTTTTGCTATCAGCCCCACAGAATCCTGATGTGAGGCCTTACACAGCCCCCTTTTATTTATCATTCAACAATTAGAGACAGAGATGACGATAATAGATCAGAATGCATTACAACCACCAGTCTGTTCATATTGTAAAAATCTGAGCAAACAAGAAGCCCACAGTTTAGATCACTCAGAAGTGCAATATCAGATCTGTTTAAAAAAAATGAAACACTCCTCTGTTAGATCACGCCTTGCCCCCTGCAATGGAGATAATTCATACATTGATAAGCTCCACATATCCTTTGCTTAATTGAATACTCAACACATAATAAAGACATCTGGCAGCTTCAGCACAGCACATCCTGTTTGAATGGAAACCCGTGAAACTAAATAGATACTTGCAAGTCTGAATATACCAGTAAATACACACGTTGAGTCAATGTCTGCCTCTAAAAGGAGTGCACCTGAGCTCACGTGGATCTCAGATGGACTATATTTGTCTCTGATTATAGTGTTGTAGATTTTTGATGGACTAAATGTGCAGGTTTTATCCCCCGCTTACACTTATACACCAGTATTTAAGCTAATCAGTTCACTCAACTATTGTAACACAGGACTGTTCATAATCTGTGGCAATTAAATGAATACATTTTTTTTTTGTAAGAACCTATATGAAGTATTAAATGGAACAGAATGAGTCATCTTTCTTGTATTCGTATATGTAGAGAAGATGCATCACTGAATGGTAATAAATGGCACTCTCCCCCCTCAGTATGTGACATTTTGTTTCATTCACAGCAGCAGCTTTGGAAGCATGTCAGGAGTCCGGATGGGTTTCATGGTACAGGCGCTTACAGGCACTGCAGTATGATATTATGACTCTATGACTCATTCACTTTGATGCAGTTACTTGCACACTCCAGCGTGAGCAACGAGTGCTGGAAATTGGAAGAAACAAACAATCTCAGCTGTAATCTATTAGATCTACATCCAGCTATTAATAAAGCAAAATATATTTTTAGAATGAATGTGAGGGTTGTAGGAGAATTTAAAGGTAATATGGAAAAATACTATTATATGTTTTTTGTATTTATTTAACAGTATTCAGAACATCCAAAAATAGGAAGCGTTGGTAATGTCTTTGAAGAATGGGTTTTCAGAGAGTTTGGCAGCATTGTAGCTAATGTAAAACAAATGTAACTGCACTCTGATGGCAACAAATGACGTGTGCTACAAGGTACTTATTCCATATTAACTATTTATTTTTATTTGCTTATTTTAATTAATATTGTTCCTATAGTACTACTAAAAAAGAATAACAACATAGGTAAACAAGTAAGCATATATATATATACATTAAATGTATATAAAAGATCAAACTCACTCTCACAATTAAGTCTGCACTTAAAACCCACCTGTTTAAAATAGCCTTTTCCATCTGATTTATTTGCATTGTCCTATTTTAACCTGTTTTTAATGTTATATTCTTGTAATTTGATATACTTTTTTGGTTCTTATTGTAAGGTGTCCTTGGGTGACAGAAAGGCGCCTATAAAATAAAATGTATTCTTACTCTTATTCTTCTTATTCTTATTTCTGATGCTACTTGGACCACAAAGCTGACGCGAAACATGAACAAGTGTCCATCTTTCCCATGTGCCTGAACGCAGCATTTTTTCAATGAAAGAAATCTCTGATGTTTACGTTCATCACCATGGCGACGGTGTAGGAGGCGGTTCGCTGTTCTGGCTGGTGACGCTCACGGAGAGGTACGAACCAATCAAAAAGCAGCTCTGCTGCCGGACTGACGTCACCGTTAAAGCGAACAGAACCGTTACTTGGTTGCTGAACTCTACAACTGCAAAGGGACAGAAGGTATGGCTGAATACCGGCGTAGTCTTGATTAGTCCATGGCGGTGTAGTCTTCTGTCCAACATTATCGGCCAGTCTTCACGGCAACTTTATTCACAGTCTAAAAAGCAGCACAAAGCAGTCGTTAAGATAGTTTTTTTGGGGGGAGGGGGGCGTTTCGCTGCCCGTTTTGGACCGGGATGACCAACTGTGAGGTGAGTGAATGCAGTTAAACTAGCTTACCTTTATGCCACCGTAACCCTGACAGGTAGGCTACTGTACCGAAGCACAACGCCAAACTACCGCCAAGGTCTGGCTTGTCAAGAATGAATGTATTCCTTACCAGTCACCATGGAGCACATTTTTAGAAACCACAATGAACCACTAAAATATTCAGTATAAGCCATGACTGCGACACAGCTCTTTATTTCTGTGTAATTCAAGTTTTGAGGCACAAAAGCTGCCCTGCGTGTGTGTTCTCGAGGAAGAATAACATCCGAAATAAGTCTAAAAGTTCAGCTTTTTGTCGCTTATTCTGTTTGATATAGTTATGTTTGAGGCGTCCTGAAGAGTTCAAAGGTCGTAGCTGTCTTCTTGTCGGTGAAATGTGTGCGGTTCATCACTGAGCAGTGGCACATCTCGGCGCCGTGCTCTCCGTTAACACGCTGGCGTAACGCCGCCGCTGCTGTCCTGGCAACGCCGAGTTAGCTAGTAGTGCCGAGGCAGCTAAGCTGGTTAACTAACCAGTGCGTCACGTTCACCGAGGCTATAACACGAAGCCACCGCTCAGGTTAGTTAATACGACTCGTGTTAACTCTGTACTCCGCTTTCTTTCAGTCCGAGAGACTTGAGGACGGTTAAGTTTTCGCCGTGTCTCTCCTCTCCCGCCCCCCTTCGCGGACAGCACTCTGTCAGAGCTGCCCCGCTTCCATTACCGAGCTCCTCTCCCGGGGGGTCTGACCGCTTATCTAATCACATGTGGAGTAACGTTACCCATATACTCTGTGCGGACTCTATACACACGGTGATATTTGCCTCGTTGAGGTGTGTTCAGAGGCATTTAGAAAACGGCCGCACTGCAGTGCACCGACTATGGCTCCTGTGCCAGTGTCGTCCCATCTCCTCCTCCTGGTGTCATGTAATGCTATACCCCTCACAGAGAGCGAGCGAGCGAGCGTCCACCACAGGACTACGTCTGTCTTTTTCCATTGTCCTGCACACATACGTCAACTGTTCTCTGTGTCTGTGCAAGCAAATACTCGATTTTATGTGCTGATCTGCTCCTAATGCATGCATCAGTGTTGTTGTATGCAGCATATGTGTGGCCAGAATGGCACACTGTGATAAAATATGATTTTTAATTGTGAAGAAATTGATATTCTAGGTCACATAAAGAAATAGAATTAGTGACAATTAGTGTTTAAATTTCAATTTAAAAGCACATGTCCAGAGCCAACATATGCACACAGTATCTATGCCTTTTCCTGCAGTGGCACTATTATTACTGGAGGAATCCAGAGACGCCTGCGGGTGAATCATGATCCAGCGAAGCTTGCCACTCACTTCAGACTTTAATTTCTGTGAAAGCAGCAAATCTGCTGGCCAAAGCAGTGCGCTGGACTTGATGCTTACCCGGCTTGGCTTTATAAAAAGCCTTAATGCTAGTCCTTTAAAAGAAAACTGGAATACCACTGAGTGTTGAGTGACCTGTAGAGGTCATAGGCGTCTGCTATATTTACTGGCTCTGTAACTTGATCTGTGGCATTCTGGATCGCTGTGCTCATACTATCCTCTCACACTCTGGGACCACAGCCTCTCAAGTAGCACCCCATTGCTGTCTGTCTATTGGCCTGGCCAGCTCAGAAACAACAAGGGTGAGCCTCTTACAAACTAACTTAACCGCCTTCCTCCCTTTTCTTTCTTTAGGTTACCTGCTTGTCAGTTAAACGCCTACGGAGTTGGCTGTTTGCTCAGCTGTAGGGTACGTCTTCCACAAGAAGATAATGATAGAGGACGTGGAATAACAGAAAGTTTCAAGAAAGTTTTGGATTTTTCTAGCACGGGTAGACAAACTGTGAGCAACTCTCCGGGGTATCACCAGTTGAGTGAAAAAATGACCAGTAGCTGTGATGGTAGCTGTTGATCTTTGAAACAAGTGCTGAACGAGCCACATAATGAAGCTGTACAAGGAGGAGTCAACCTATCAACGTTTCTCCTTCCCTCAGCTTTATAATTGAGAAACTTTTTCCGGATTTGATAATACGAGCTGAAGGATGCATCATCAATCTTTAATAGTCGGACACAAAATCCGGAGAATGTGTTGCACCGGGGGCCTCCATGCTCACTTCATGCTGAACCTGTCTTCCGTACAGTCAACAGTTTGCTGAGACCAAACCAGATCAAGGAGACATTTATTGCTGCTATTTTTGTCACTTCTTAGACCTCTAGGCAATGTGATATTTCCCAAGTGCACCTTAATGCAACTAGATGTGCAACATGTGATGCTGGATGTATTTGCCTGTTTAGGATTACACTTATCTAAATCAAATTTCCCAGTCAACAGAAAAAAGATGTGTATGATGTTGATGTTTTGTATGGAATGGTATGTCATGTAACATGTCCGTGTGTTTCCACAGGACTGATCAGTGTCACAAAGCCTGTGTGTGTACACTGCAGGGTAGCAACAGTAGAATGAGCTGCCCCAGAGCCAACACAGTCTGCAGGGACTGACACACAGCGCTACAAATACGGCAGGTAACTACTTCACACACACACACACATACATACATATACACACAGCAGCTGTCTTCAGTATTCTTGCATTTTTTTACTTCATAGTACACCGTCACTGACTGCATGGTTCAGATGTATCGCAGCAAATTTGAGCAATTTCTTTCATAGTTATAAAAAGTTCTAAAATCAGCTTTTTTTTCAGGAGTGACTCACAGAAATAACTAAACTTAAAAGTTGATGCTGAGCGTCAGTTCCTTCTTAGTTTACAGCAGCACTGCCATGTAGACGTTCAGACTATGACACTAATAGGACGTTAAGATTGAGGTGTACACGGCTAAAAGGTTTTGATGATGTAAGTATCACTGGAAAACAACATTCAACAGTTGTGTTTGCACACATCAACACATATCCACTGCATGACACTCCGAAAGTGCCATGCGTCTGTCATTTAATGCAGTGATGGTAACATGTCCAGATTTCTAGTGGAGACCAGTTCATCTGATGGATTTGAGACAAAGCCAAAGACAACAAACAACTTTTTTTTAAAGACGTGAACTGATTTGGATTCTGTGAGATTATAGGAGGTTAGTGGAGAGAAGCAACAACAGCAAAAGTACGATCACCTTTACTTTGCAGCCTTGACCGTTGAACAGTCAGAAGTCCCTGCTCTGATGATCTGGAGGTCACAGGGCACAACAGTTCCTTTTAGGGATGCACCGAAAATTCGGCCACCGACCATTTTCGGCCGAAAATGGTCCAAAAGTGCATTTCGGCTTTCGGTGAAGTGGCCACACAGTGGACACATGCGAGGTGCGTTCAATGACCGTCGGAATGACTATGATGCGTTCATGAACGTGGGAAAAATGGAAATTCACCGGAAATATAATAAAACTAAATAGTATTTCTTTCAAGAACAAATTAACAGTGATTAAAACAACATGGGCTTTCTAACAGTATAAATGAAATAATAATTATACTAACTGGAAATTCTACTGGAATATTTGAAGGATATTAAATAAACATTTACTTTCTTTGAAAAAACATGTCTACAAATTTATTCTAGGCTATTTATGCAATAGTAAAAAAAATAGTGAAAAATGTAACAACCGCATTTCATATACGGTTTTCGGTATTCGGCCAACCATTTAATTTTTATTCAGTTTCAGTTTTGGCCGAAAATTTTCATTTCGGTGCATCCCTAGTTCCTTTTAATACAGACATGTAGTTACTTCTATTAAAAGTGAGCCAAAGGAGAAAAGAAGCAGGTGTAATGTATGATCTATTAATTTTCTTTATCAATTCAGTTTTATTTCTATAGAGCCAAATCATTTCGGGACAGTTTCCATATAAAGCGGGTCGAGGCTCTTCATAACATTATTACACAACGAATCCCACCATAAGCAAACACTTGTTGGCGGTGACAAAGAAAAACCCTGAGCAGAACCCGGCTTCTAGTGGTATCCATCTGTAATCTGCCATCAATAATAGAACTATGACTAATAAGGATGGTGATCATAATAATGATAATGAAAATGTCAATAATATTGGCAGTTGATGATCTATGTTTAGTTTTTCGTAAAAAAACTCACTGCACGGAACCAGCTGAAGTTAAGATAGAAAGGCAGGCAGGCAGAAAGTATTTCAATAGATGAAGCATAACTGTATAAGCACAGTACATGGTAGAGCTGTGATGCTAAACAGTGTTAGATTGTCCAACAGAAGGTTTTTGTAGTACATTGTTATCAGATTTATATGTTATTTTATGTTTTTTAACTCCCACACATTGATATCAATTAAACCTGACGTCACCAGACCTGTTTGCAAATGTGAATTTGTCAACAACCTCTCAGTTAATTTTCAATTTATGTAATTTGTGATCTAGCGTCATTGGTAGATTTAACATTCTTAATCCTGTCTGAAGTACAGTTCAGTTTGTTTAATAAATAAATAAATTATATAAATGAGAACAGGATCGCACCAAAATAGGATCTTTGTGGCACACCACATTTTTAAAGGGCTGATGATGAAACATGATCATTCGTGGAGACATGGAACGTTTGGTCTGGCAGGATTATCACTACTCGTATTTGGTTCCAGGTATCCCAGCCCACCTTCTGGGCCTAATGATGTCAGACGCTCACACCAGAATGTCCTTTGTGATATAAAGGAAAGTGCTGTCCTGTTGCTGGAAACTAAATTTGAATTTAGTATTAGTATAATAGTATTCTAGAATTTGTCCAGATGGAAATATTTATAAAATGTCATTCACAGTATAATTTTTTAGATCAGTGAAATCATCATTGCAAACAGACAGGAAGTAGGTGTGTTGAGAAGTGAAACTGTTCCATCAGTATGAATGAATCATTCAACCTCTGGTTGCTTTAAGCTACTTGTGTGTATCTAATGGGCCTCTCAGGATCACTCAGTGGAATGGCAGAGATTGATAGGTGTTTAAAATAATGATGGTATCTAATTGACCAAAATGATTAACTTAATGAATAAAGAATTATACCAGTCAGCTGCAGAGACTAGAGCATCAATCACTGCAGAGATTCAGACCTCTCTGAGGTCACTGCTGCTTTCATGGCCTCTTCTGTGAGTCGCCAACAGATGATGGTAATGATAAATGCTAATTGGCTGCTCCTCTTCAGGTTTCAGATTGTAAAAACTTGGTGGTATAGTGAAAAAAAACATAACAAGGAGCCCCAACACATATATCAGCTATCTGATGTTAGCTTATTTCAGACATATTGGTATCGATGTATATGTTATCTGATATATAATGCAGAAAGAAATGCTCGTATCCAGCGAAGCTCAGTGCGATAATACTGTGGCGAGCAGCACAGAGTAAGAGAGGAGCAGCAGTGTCATCTAGAATTTGTTAATAAAGTATATGTTAAATTATTTTACATGTAAAGGAATATTTAACCTGATTATTCATTGATATGTCTGTAAGATTGAACATAAAGTTACACATACAGCCTTCTGAGTACCTTTGCAAGTTCTGGAGTGGATTCCCTTGTGGCAGAAAATGCACAGTTGCAGTCTGAATACAGTGTTTTCAGGGTGTGAACTGTTTCTCAAAGTTTAATGAAGCATGTTGCAAAGTGATGGAAAATGAGAGGTGACGGGGCCGATACAGTCAGAGCTTTGGAAGGCACTGCTTGAAGAGCTACAAGCAAAATCATGGATATTTAATCAATTTCGTGGTTTTATGTGGCACTATGTGTTCCTACGCCAGCACTGCGCATTCCTGTAGCTCGTTTAATTTCTTCCTTTGTATCTAGCTGTAAATGTTGCATTATATACAGCATTGTACTGCCGCATACTAAGCTTGGCTAAGGGGGAAAGCAGAGGTGTTGAATGGCATCTAACCAGTATCTAGGGGAAGAGCTGGAGAAGGTTCAACTATGGCTCATCCGAATAGCCAAGCAGTCAAGCCTAGTTTTAATATGAAGCAGCTTGGACTAGTTGTAACGGGCAGAGAGGGAGGGCAGAGGCGTCAGTGTGGCCCTCACCGACATCACTAGGACTCTTATCTGCTCACATTTCAGGGTATATATAGCTCCCTGTAAGACCAAGCCAAACCCAGCGCCCCTCAGAGACCTCCTAATAAGCCCCCGTGTTGATTTTTAACATAATTCCCCATGAGAACAACACTTTCTACAATGTGTTAGTTTTTGTTTTTTTGGTCCAGTGTGTGTTTGTTTGTGCTGCTACAGCTGTTTTGGTTCATATTGTAGTGACGGTAATACTAGAATGTCCTGTGGATTTTTTAGGTGTCATAGAGAGGCCATCAAACAGAGTGAGCTGTTTCACTTTATAAGGTAACATGTCAGTATTGTGTTTCCAGCCCCCAAGTAGCAAAATGATCTATGAATGCAGGTGTAAACTGCCACGGTTTACTACATGGCTGTCAGAACAGCTCATCCTGGGGTGTTGATTAATAGTGACAATGATAATATTGTTACTTAGAGAACGAAATAATCTGATTTGATCTAACTGACACTGTTTGTGATGTGGTTTATCTGCCACATGGTAAATACTGCAATAATATATAGCTTGGTTAAATGACCACCTACATCTCTGATTAGTTCATCAGGAATAAGTCTGGTGTTGTGCTCATTGACAGCTGTTTCCCCAGCTTAAAACAGAGTTTATAGATAGGATTAAGAATAAGGATATAATCCTTGTTCGCTAGCTAGATATGTAGTGACAGCCACAAAAAACGGGGCAGACAAATGGCTGAAAAACAGTGAGTTTGAATGTGGATTAGATATGTGTTCCTCCACAATGACTGACAGGTGGAGCCTACTGTCTTTGTCAAACCTTTATTTAACCTATTTTCTTGTTCAGCTTAATTTATTGATTTGATGAGGTCTGTAGAGAGAGGTGTGGACTAAGGGAGGTGAAAGAAATCCAACAATCCACTCTGATCATCAGTCACACTGCTCGCCTTGAAGCTGCACTGACTCAGCCGAGGGTGAGCGTAGCGTTCACTACACACGGACGCACATACTCTCACTCCAAATCACCAGAGAGCATCAGTGCCGATGTTACGTTCACGGAAGCACACTTGTACAGCACTTACCGATACAGCTCTGCTCTCTAATAGGCCAGGGGGAGACCTAGGAGGACAGTATGTACTGTCAGAGATCTGACTCACTGACTGATTAAAATGATGGATTTGGTCTGACGCACAAGCACACGGCCAACAAGTACAAACAGATTTGTCTATGATAATGCTGTATTTAGTTCATCTTATGGTTACAATATTTTAGAATGGATACATTCAAACCTAGCATTTCTGTCTTTTTAGTACTAAGTTACTTTTCTGTAGTTTCAGATCCTTAAAATCAAGTTATTAGCTTTTTCCAACTTCCAGTATTCAATAGGTTGATACGAGCAGTGAGAGCAAACCAAAACTTTAAAGTTGCGGTCCATAAAACCAAAACAATGAGCTGAAAGGTGCTAAAACATTGAGCTGAGGGGAACTGCAGGGTCGAGTTATATTTATCTGTGGGTGGCTACAGGCGACCCCTTTTACATTTTACATAATCATTTTATTCCATTTTAATGATAAAAATACTGAATAGTGCAGCTTTAAAATTAAAAGTTAGTGACTCTGTGTATAGCGTTTGTGTAAATTAAGATTGTGACCACTATCTTCTTTAGTTCTGTTAGTTGTTTTCTCTTGTTTTTGTCCTTGTCTTTAGATTGCTCTTAAATCCAGTTCCAGGTAGTGAAAGTGAGGTTCCCTAAAAGTTCTTAGCTTGGTTTCCTGAAACCTGCCCAGTAAGTGAAACCCCATCTCTCCAGCTCTTTGCCAAGGATTGCCAGCAGTCAGCTGCTAAAATCCTCTCTTCCACTGCACTCATGCAGTCACTTTTGCCACTCTGTCGACAGCTCTCTTAATACAGATTTAGAAGACGCTTGGCAGGCCAACCAGCTCTTGCATAGTCGTACAGTGTTGTATTTTCACATTGCTATGCTTTCATTTTGCCCTCTCATATTTGAGTCTATTTTATCCTGTTTCCAGCAGTGCAGAGGAACATTAGGCAGATCTATTTTTCATTTCTTTGTTTTATTTTTTAGATGAAGGAAAGAAATTCAGAGCATTAAGTGCAGCCGCTGGCCTGTAGCTCTGATAGTAAGTGTACATTTTCTATGAAATATGCCCCGCTGCTACTTTTATTTCTTTTAATGCGTCGGTAGCAAGCAAACAAAGGCACCGTTGCCATGGTAGCTATGGTAACCACTGGTTAGCACAACCTCAGGGGAGGCTGAAAATGCAGAGTAGCCAGTGCAAACTTGTGTGTGTGCGTGTGTGTGTGTGTGTTTGTGCCGCATGCTCGCACCTGTGCGTGTGTTGTTGTTGTTTCCGTGGAGACATCTCTTCTCACAAGCAAAATCCATAGTTCGCTATCATCTTATCAATCCTGTGTCCTTGTTGTGTGGTGTTACTCCCACGGGTGTGACTTGCTGTTTGCACTTCACTCTGAGCAGCTCGCCCACTAGGCTAGTCCGAGCTTGTTTCACTCAGCTGCCCTGGGTCTTTGGCTGTGACACAGATGTGGGGATACAGAGGGCTATGCATGAGGCAGTTAGAGTGAGGTTTAAAGGCCAAGGTGATGCAGTTGGGGGTTGTACAAGCAACCTTTACTGGAGGGTTGTAGAAATCCAACATATCATAGGGCCTCAGATAAACACCAGAAAAAAACATAGGCCTTCATATGACAACAACTGCTCTTTGTTGTCAATGATGTGTATTGTGGACTGTAAATTTGAAAGGCACTTCAGTGAAGAGCCATGTTTATACCAGGGTCTTACTGACAGTTCTGTCAGAGAAAACACAACTCATGGTGCAGCGGATCATCCAGGATTCTCACTGTAATTTCACCCACACATATTTTTTTTATCTGCGTGTTTACACAGGGTGAGGAGTCAGACGATGAAGGCTTGAGTGAGAGTGATGATGAGGATGTGGTGGTCTTAGCAGCTGCAGCTTTGTAAGTCAGTGGACTTTGCAGCAACGGCTTCAAAGTTGGGTATAACCGGCTTTTAAAAAGCTGCTTGGCTCGTGTCCCCACTGCGTTCAGGTGTCAAATTACCAAAACTATGTGCACTGCAAAAAATGATCTGGAGGGAAGTTTTGGGTTGGGGTGGTGTAGTAGTGGAGTCTGTTCGCATTACTGTACATTCAATATAAATGTAATGGATGCAGGAATTCTGAATGTTGAAGGCAACGTGGAAATAAACATGAGAACACGGGAGCCTGATTTTTGTGGCCACTGCTGATGTTGATTTATTTTTTTTAATTTTTTTTAAATATCCACATAACATAAACAAACATTTTAGATTTTTGTTGGCTGTCGTCGATTCATCAGTTAGCCTCAAAAACACCAAATTCCACTCCTGAATATAACTCTGTTATAATGCCAATGACAGCATAAAGAATGGACAGTGTATCTGTGGCGTCACTCACAGGTTTCCAAAGAACCTTTGTGAAGCGCAGAGTGTGGTGGCTCTCTGAGCTAATCTAAAAATACGCAAAGACGTGGATCATTGACGGACCTAAGGCGGGCTAAATGACGCCTGGGTGCCATCTGTAATGGCACTTCCCTGTCAATCAAAGCAGCCACACTGGTAATAATGCATAACTTTAAGATTTAATAGAATTTGAAGAGGTGAGTTCTATAAAAATCCACCCTCAGTACAGTTTTTTACTGGAAATTAGCTGTAAACATGTTGTGAAGTTGGACATTTTAACATGGGGACTTACAGAGACTGACTCGTTCTGTAGCCAGCCTCAAGTGGCCGTTTGAGGAACTGCAGTTTTTGCCACCTCTGCGTTGGCTTCTTTTCACACCAGCCATGGAGGTTTCCACTTGCATAATACGTGTTAGAGTTACAGTATCTTATATCACCTCTTTTAATCTTTGTCTTGATGGCAGTTATTGTGGGATTATTCTTTCATGATTTGTCAGGTGTTAAACAGAATTTGCATGCTGGTTTGAATAAATCTGTTCAGTGGCTAGAGAAGGACAAAAACACAGAAATGCAAGATCTCCCCCGTGTCCCCTCACCCTCGAGCTGTACATATGTTGGCTGTGTTTCAGCAGAATCTGTGGGTGTCACCGTCTAACAGCCAAAAACCTCAGCTAATCAGCTTCATCGGGACTGTGTGAGTAGGATTTGATCAGATTTGACTGACAGTTGCCAGGCAACAAAATCAAACAACCCCGCAGTTGTTCTGTTTCGATCTTGATTAATGCATCAGCGTGTCACATCGCCTCTTTCCAACTGAGCCACGCCCTCTGTCATGTGAAAAACTGTTGGAATGTTGGAAGAAAATTGGGTGTTTTTGAAGGACCACATAATCATAATAAGAGTTCAGTCAGTGTTCATTACATTGTTACACCACTGCAATTTGGTGTGTTTAAGTGCGTTTGTGTGGTGCTGCCTCAAACTGGTTCATACAGCATCAGTAAATCTAGCTCTGTATAAAGGACAGGGTTGTTTCTGTGGACTCATAGTGTGCCCAGAACCAGAATTAAAGTGCTGTAGCTGAGCTCACAGTGGGTTGTCGGTGCTTTCACTCACCAGTGAGGGGAGCTACAGTGCATGCATTCATATGCTGATCTCCTTTAGTCTTAAAGAGAAGGATGTCTTGGGGTTTATTTGTCTCCATGCCCGGTGACTCAACCCATGGCATGAGTTGTTTATCTGTTCAGCCTCCTGCCACGCTGCCCAAGCGTTTGTAATTTTCTGGCTCCAGTAACTGAGCGAAGTGTTGGTGGAGAGTAAATCCAGATCCAGGCGCACTCCTCGTCAGAAAACCAAAATAACCCTCCAAAGTACCAGCACTGGCAGAGTCTAGAAACAAACCATGTACATGGACTAAGCCTGGCTTTAGCTGGATGACTTCAAACAAGGCCAGCTTCTTGGTGCTGTTGGCCCGGCTGGCTTAGCAGTACTCAACCGTACGGCCACAGCCGCCTGGCCTGCCTCTGTGTGTTTTGGCCAACAGTGTGCGTTGGCCTGTCTCCAGCACGCTGCCTGTCTGCCTACTCCAGATCCATATGCTGAATTATTGATAGACCTGTGGTCACAGAGAGAGAGAGGGAGAGGGAGAAAGCGATAGAGACCCAGAAGGAAGGGAAATTACACTGGGGAGAAGTAGGTGCTCTCGGGGGGGAGAAGGTGGGGGAGAGAGCAAGGGAGGAGAGGGAGCAAGTAAGAGACAGATTAGAGAAATAGGAGCCTCTTTCACTGAACTCAACACGGATCAGCAACACCAGATACTTTTATTTATTCAGACGCTGCTGTGCATGTGAACAAGAGCTTGTCTCTGCGTCGGCCGCCGCAGGAACACACTGTGCAGCCTGCACGGCTTTACCTCCAACACCCAGCTGGACGACACCCAGCCGTGAGAGACACACTCTATACCAAGAACCAGGCGGAGGAAGGGTGGGCTGGTGTAGTGCAAAAGAGGGGATTTGCAATTTGATATGTTGAAACAGTCGGGAGAGAGATTCCGTATTTCTGTCTTCTTGGTTTTAGAGCAGGGGTTGGGAGAAGTAGAAGATGCTGCGCCTAAATGGTGTATCAGCAAGCATGCTAGCTAGTGCTAATTGTATCACTACAGATCTGTCTCTACTGGATTGTAAATCACGTTCCACAGAGTTGCGTGATAAGGGCACACATCACGCTGGTATAGTATCCATGTTGTTGGCCTCTCTTTGCTATGCTTGGATGCCACAGGCTTAGGTAACCTGTAAAAGCCTGTAGATAGGCAGTACAGACCATAATGCAGGGTTTCTGTGTCACTGGGCCCGAGATAGACTCACAGCCACGTGCACAGCCTTGTATACAGTGTTCCAGTTTGATTTGTTCCAGTCGAGAGCAATAAAAGTGTAACAATGAAAAATTAAAGAGGCTCTCCACTGATTTTACATGTATGATTTTATAGTCACAGGAAGTGCTGCTCAGCCTGTGGAAACTATTAAATGATATCTGCTGCATCTCTGAAGAACTTTAGCTCTGAGAAAAGTCACATCACTTGAGTACTTTTGGTTCAGGCTTGGAAACTACACATTTATGTGCAACCATCCACACTATCACAAAAAAACAGAATTTTTCTTAGAAACTGACTCACAAAACAACCTAACACATTGTCATGAAACACGTTTAGCACCAGGGATGAAAGTTCTAAAGGACATGCGGGTGGTTCAGAGCCTCCACTCTTCTGTTTATGTCCACTTCCGTTAGTAAACTATAAATATCAAGGCTGTCCTCCATGTTTCCACAGACCACATTGGACTAATCAAAGTTATTTTAACTATCTATTAACAAACAACACACCTGAGGTGACTCATATATATATACACACACACACACACACACATTATATACACATTATATGAAAACACGGTTCACCTTCAGGACAATCCAAAATGTAACATTTTGGCAGAGTTACATCTCCCAGTACAAGTTTTGACTATAGATTATAACATAATTTTATAAGTCCTCATTAAAGCCTCAAGGTTGTAGAGCACCATCCCTGAGAGAGATCAGCAGCTTCAACACCCAGAAAACAAAAAGCAGAGACAGTCTGACATGCCACAGGATGATTCACATCCTCGCACATAATTCCACTTGTGCCATGTTTTAGGTTCAAAGAGTTTTTTGCCTGATCTTGATCAAACTCTGATGAAAAAACTCTGATGATAAACTCTGATGATAAAAACACTTTGTATTAATAGAATTGTTACACTGGAACACTATTGTCAGATGGGACAAAATGTTTTTGTAGTGAGGCCAGCACCATCTGTCTGAGGCTGGGAGGCTCATATCAACAAACTACATATTTGAACAAGAAGTCTGCTTTAAAAACCAGGAGCTCTGGTGGCTCACCTGGTTGGAGTGTGGGCAAGTTGCCCCCCTCTCTCTCTCCATGGTTTCCTGTCTATCTTAGGCTGTCAGTGTCCATGAAAGAAATACAGTCTGCCATGGCGTCTTTCGTGATGACACCACAAGGAGCTGCCTGAGTGAGAAATAAACTGACTTTAAAGTTTGAAAAAATACCATTATCTTTATGGAGTGGAGACATTTCAGATCAATTTGCACTCACTACTCAACCACAACTTTGTTGACGATTAAAGGAGACTTGATGTTCACTCAGATAAATCATAGAAATGATGGAAGTTGATTTCGATAAAGTAGTGCACTGAATGGAGGATAATGGCTGCCTTTAGCATGAGAGTAAAAAAAACTGTGTAGTGTGCTTTGGAAATGGAGTGCAGTAATATAAAAGTAGTATAAAATGGGTAGAAACATGAAAGACTGCTGATTTAATGTGAGTGTGAGTTAGGGTCAGTGCTTGGTATTTGGTAATGTGTTACACAGAATATACCACTTTATGATATTATGCCAAAAAGGTGGAAGTTTTCTCGTCAGTGATGCACATTCTTGACTTATGTTGTGTCTTTAAAACCAGATTAATCCTGAGTAGCGAGGATAAACGATGCCCTAACTGCTGCCTCCATTGAGTGTAGGTATTGATTTGATTGTTGCTGATGAACTAATACTTGTGTCTTTTTCCTGTAGTCGATGCAGTCTTCCAGAGGCTCTCCCTCCCTGTGGCTGAGAAACCAGCAGCAGCATGTCCCGCGTCTCCTCAACCGCCAAGCGCTACGCTGGCCCCTCCTACACCAGCCACTACAGCTCCTACAGCTCCTCCCTGACCCCGGGCCTTAGCTCCTACAGCGAGCGGGACAGGCTGTCCACCTACAAGTCCCCATCGACCTCTTCCTCAGGTTACTCTTCCTCCAGCTTTCTGAGCAGCTCCGCCGCCCGCAGCCGCAACTACAGCACCTCCTCAGACCCCGACCGAGACCGGGGTCGAACCATCCCACGCACCGACATCCTCGGAAGCAGCAGCAGCAGCAGCCGCCGGAGCGAGAGCCTCAGTAGAACCCCCGTCAAGAGCTATGGGGGGTCAGGGCTGAGTGGGGGGTCGACCTACACCGGGTACAGTTCCTATTCTTCGTCCTCAGCCCAGTCCAGCTACCTCTCCTCACCGGTGGCCTCCAGCATCTCGCTCAACCGACGAAAATCTGTATCCCAGAGTGACTTGAGCAGGGACCTGGCCTCTCTGGGGCTCAGTGACACCTCCTCCTCTTCCTCTACCCCGTCCTCTTCCACCAGTGCCCTGCGGAGCTACCGCAATCGGACCAGCGATGTAGCCAACTCGTATGGCACCAGCTCCCGTTTGGGCTACACGGGCCTGTCGCGGAGCTCTACTCAGGAGGCCCTCTCGCGGAGCTCCACCCAGGAGGCCTTCAGCAGCAGCAGCAGTAGCAGCAGCAGCAGCAAAGCATACAGCTCTTCGACGTGGGAGCCGAGCAGTAACGGGCTGTCCAACTCCCCCACCAGGGACTCCACGGTAAGAGAACATCCCCTGTTCTTGCACTCGCTGGCTTGAAGCTTGCTGCTTTTACTGAGGATGTACTGCTCCAGAGGGATCAATATCTAGGGGGCTGAGTAAGCCTGAATGGAGTCATAGCTGCATTCGACACCATAGAGGCACACTGGTTTCATTGCTTTACTTTCACACACACACACAATAAAGCCCCATAATGCTTTGTGGCTTGTGATAGTACTGTTTTTTTATCAAATGGGGGCACTGTTGCTCAAATTAATCCCAATGCACTTGAAGTCACGGTCCATGTCACACTTTCTCACATGCCTTTAACATGTTCATACACTGTTTGATCCATTCAATCTAAAACTTACCATATGTGTCTGATTATTCGAACACAATAAGAGACCAGTGACATGCGAATGTGAGTCATTATTCCAGTGTACGTAAGTGCTCGTGGTCATTTGACAAATGAGCTCTTAGCATGGACACCTGACCCATTCTAACCTAGCAATTAGCTATCTTATGCTTCTCAGAAGGAGCTGCTTGGTTATGATGAGGTACACCCGCAGGCCACTAGCCTCGTCTCTGAGCTCAGTATTAATGACCCGAGCTTCCTCTATGCGGGTCAGGAAGCACAACTGACCCATTTCCACTTAGGATTAGTCGCCATAACCGCTTACATGAATGGACGAGGGTGGGGAGAATGGAGGAGAGAATTAGGGTAAATTTAGGTGAAACTTTTTTTTTTCTTAGTTGAAAGTGCTTTTCAGTGCGTTTAGAGGACTTTATTCTGATTCAAATATAATGAAACACACTTTTCAATCAGTGGAAAGTTTTCATTTAATTAATGCTTTATGAGTACCACTTTAGGTAAAACATCGTTATTATTGGCCTCCGTGAACATAATGTGTCAGACTGAAGTGACGACCACAAGTCCACTGACATTCCTCTGAAACAGCACTAAAAGGAAGGCCCAGAAATTAAGAAAATTAATACTATAATTACTATAATTAATACTGTAATAATAAATATTACCAATTCTGGTAAAATTTGTGCTTGTGTCTCATTCTGGTTGTGACAATCTGCTAATTTTCTATCATTGTAAAGGGAAAATTTTATGGCTTTGACAAATGAAACATTTAAAGTTGTCACATTTGGCTTTGGGAAAATGTAATCGGCATTTGTCTTTCATTATTTCCTGATATTATATTGACAAAACAACAAATCGGTTAATTGGGAAAACAATCAGTTGATCAGTTGATTGATAATAAAAATAATTGTTTGTTGCAGCCATGCACAAACTTATCCAAGCTGATTTATTAAAAATGTACCAGAGAGTGAGTTCAGCCCATTTTTACATCATTTCAACAAAAGACAAACATTATAAACTTGACATTTATCGCTGGATATTGCTCACATTACATTGTGCAGGCATTTCTGTGCCCAACATATGCTGTACTCTTTGTTGTCTAGGTAACATTCAAGTCTTTTAGACCCAAGTGTTTCAGTACCAGTATCATTTATAAAGAGGCGCTCTTGCTTATTCTAACCTATTAGACTTCCCCCCGGGTTCAAAGTGGGTGCTGCTATGCTGGGAATTATGTGAGGTCACCAGGCACCACGTACTAATCCGAGTGTCTGTACACACCCACCCAGCCAAAAAGGTTTAGTCAGGCAAATTCATGAAAATCACCCCTTTGTGTGTGTGGTGTGTGTGTGCAGGGTCAGCCTCCTGAAAACACTGCATAATTAGTCGACAGACAGACTTCATGCTGAATGATATACCGTGTGCTGTTACCCTCATGACACACATGGACTTGCCGTGTGCCCTCCGATGTCTCTAGCATGTGGAATAAGATAGGGTTAACAATATTAAGTAACTGGTCTTGTGGTGAAGCTGCATGCTGTCATCACGAGGTATACAGAGAAAAAAAAAAACTCAGCTGTACATTTTCTAATCAGTCAGGTGCTCCACTTTAGCTCCATTCAGAAATGGATTACCGTGACCTGAGACACCAAGAGTCAAACGCGTTCGCTTTATCGCCAGAAAATATAACCAAGCCTATCCTCCAGTGGAACTGGCAAGCTTGAACTTGACTTCTATTCTTATTTAATCTATCAAGTAATCAACACCTATCCATCATGCACGGGTCGAGAAGCGTAGGGCTTTAACTTGAAGTCAGCAGCTGGGCTATTTGTACTGTTAATTAACCTCAGTCCTTTGTTCTCCAGGCACATCTTCCCACAGGGCTCTGCGTCTGCAATGATAAACATTTTAAGGCACAGTCCGCAGAAAGCAGCTTTAGTCAGGATCCTGTTTGAGTTCATAATGGTAATGTGTAGTGCTGAACACTTGGACAGTTGAAATGAGACAAGAAACCACTGTGGCCACAAGTGACCATGGAATAGTGGTTAGTTTAGTGAAGAAGTATTCAGATCAGTTAAGTGACTCAGAAATATCCTTTCTACTATCTATCTAGGGTTTGCTAACATTAGATAACAGTAACCACCATAAGCTACTTGTCCTACCGGACCAAGTATGGGCAAAAGTTCTTAAGTGTGCATGAATTTGTAAGAGATCAGAAAAATCATATAATTTAGTTGTCATTCTGTATAATATAACCATATATTATTTTATGGATGGTTAGGTGGTTATTTTCCATCTGGGAGAGGTTGCCAGGCAACAAGCAGAGACTGGAGAATTGTTTTTGCACTTCAGCTTTTGTACAAACAAGATGTAACGTGTTAATTAGTGAACTTAAGAGGTGTTGCTAAAATGATCTTTTGTTACATTTGGGCAGAGCCAGGTTAGCTGTTTCCCCCACGTTTCCTGGTCTTCATGCTAAGCTAAGCTAACTAGCTGCTGGCTCCAGCCACATATTTAGCACACAGGCGTGAGAGCGGTATCACTCCTCTCATCAAACTCTTGGAAAGTTCAAGAAAGCATATAAAGCATATTTTCAATCATGTCAAGCTGTTTCTTTACGTAAAATCAACTTTGATGATTATTTGTCATAATTTTAAACATTTTATAGATCAAACAATGAATGCACTAATCACATAATAATCATTAGCTGCAACCCTAGATTGTGTTTGATTTGGATGGATGGTGCCAGTAAACTCCACCCATAGAGCGCTCAGTCAGCAGTTCCTTACTAATCAGCAAACATGCCTCCAAGCAAGAGAATGACATGTGTCAAAACTCTGTGTGTGTGTGTGTGTGTGTGTGTGTGTGTGTGTGTGTGCGCATGCAGCGTGCGCGCTTGCATGTGTGCTGAGACATTTCGGGTGAAAATGTCAGCAATGATCTCATGACTGATGAGTGTCGGGATGACTACTTCATGAGCCTCTTATGTCGTTTCAGGCCAGCCGTCCTTAGTAACAGTGATGGTTAGAGGAGCTTTGTTGTTGTGGTGCTCAGGATGATCAAAGTTATTATTGCTGATGATTATAAGACTCCACCTTCCACCCAGCAGTGGCTCATCAAGCCATTTTTGAGCATATAGTCAGAGATATGCTTATTGTTAGGGCTGCAACTCGATGGAAAATGGCCATCACAAGTTCCCAAAATTTTTCATATCTGATCAAAAGTCCGCGAATTAACTGCCACATAAGACAAAAGAATATTATTTTAAACAACCTGGAGCTGTACTTCGAGCTGTACTTGTGTTAAACAGTTTGTTTGTAACGATTTAGAATATCGTCTCTCTCTCACCTAGTTGCAGCAGAAGTTGGTCCACCATGATCTGGGTTCTGCTCAAGGTTTCTGTCTCTTAAAGGAAGTTTTTCCTCGCCATTGTCACCAAGTGTTTGCTCATGGTGGGGACTGTTAAGTCTCTATAAAGAGTATGGTCTAGTTCAGCTCTATATAGAATGTGCCATGAGGTAACTGAGACCACTAAGTGAATTCTCAGTTGAACAAGCATTCTTAAATCAAACACCTAAATATGTAATGTTGGTGTTACATATCAGTATTTTGATGCCCAATTTAATATCATAACTTTTACTATGCTGTGTGTTTGAATGCTGTTTCTGTATATCACTGTCCCACTTGCTGACACAGTAGTACAGACACATTGGTCTTGGTGTGGAGGTGTGGTGATGTGATGATACCAGTCCTTCACAATGACCAGAGAAAACAAGTTCTCTATTAGAACTCATTCATATTACAACACTAGTAGTTGTGTTATGGTTGTTTAAACTCACTTATGCCGCTGTTGAAGGGTGTCTTGAAATAGCGTTGGCAAAACAAAGTAAACCTGGACCAAGCTTACAACACAAAAATAGCAGCTGGCATTGCCACATGGTCCTGTTCATCTTGTGCCATGTTCATGAGTAAGCAAGCAAGCTGCTTAACATGACTATTGTTCCTGTTTTCCCTGTTTCTCATGCACGGTATGCAGATCAGACCAGAGTATGAAGGAGAAGAAAACATCTGATGTAAGCTCTTCAGTGGGTTTACGAAGCAGATTTACAGCTGTGCTTTACCAACCAAGCAGAAAACTACAGTTTATTACAACCTGGGTTTATTTTTTCAGCCCTGGCTATGATTCCATATCATATTCATACATTCATACTCTGGCTAAAAACAGGTCCAACAGTGCAATCAACACGAGTGTTCAGATGATCATACTCTTGGATAAGTCAAACTTATTTGGAAGGGGAGAGTACAATTGTGCAATGATGTATTATTGACAACACTGCGTATTCAGTCATATTCAGTTGTACTTCCAAATAAAGTGGTTTAGATAATCTGAGTGAACTGTTGGCTTGTTTACAGATTATGGGCTTCAATCTCAGTTCGGTCCTGTTTATTGCCATCCAGACTTTTTAAGTTTTTCTGGAGCGATGTGTGACTTAAACATAAACCTGAGACAAGGTACAATGTTACCTCACCGTGAGTTTGGAGCCAGCTCTTTGTAAAGACAGACAACCTTTCACTCACACTTTCACTTTTTGCTCTTTGGCTTCTACAAACAAACAGCCGCAGTGTAGGGCCAGCATGGCACGCCTGAATGAAAGCTGCCTCGATTTTGCCCAAAGTTATTCTGCTCAGGCTTTGTGTCTAGACTTTCTGTTGAGTCAACAATATTTTTTAGACTGCATGACTCTTAGTTCACCACCTTGGTCAGACAGCTTATGGCTTGATTGAAAAAAAAGCAGTCTGGTGGAGCCTTACTTTGTTCTTTGGCATGTAAGAGGTGTACTTTAGCGTGCTTTAGCAGTTATGAGTCTGCATGGTTGGGTTTGTGGGTCCTTGTGTGTTTTTTGTCAATATAACACTGTATGCATGAGTATCAATACTGGCATCAAAACATCTTAATAATATCCACACAGTGCTTTGAAAGGGAGTAACATTCATCCATCCATTTTCTAGCTGCTTATCCAGGACAGGGTCGCGGTGGCAGCGTGGTGTGCAGCAGGCCAGATGTCCTTTTTGACACCCTCCACTTCTCCTAAACACATCTATGCCAGCTGGGAAATCAGCATTCACTATGTGTTCATGTGTGCTCGGTAGAGCTCTTTATCAGGCGTCTAACCCACATAAAGCCATGTGTCTGATGCTGAATATTAGCCGAGTTTTTCTCATATTGCATAAGCCCACCCACTTGTGCACAGTGAGTCTAGCCAACAGCGTAGGGCTCCTATCTCATCCACTCTGGGTCACTACCCAAAGCTCGTAACTTTACTTAGGATGAAGGTGTACCGATAAATCATGAGCTTTGTGTTGTGGGTCAGCACACAGTTTGATATAATGGAAGAATAACTGCAGGTGAAGCCCAGTCACACTTTATATTATTTGATTTTATCCTAGCCCTAATGGAAATATTGAAGTTTAGGTGGCTGTAAAATAATATACATAACTATGTCCACCATGTTTAACTGTCATGTTTCTGCAATAGTCCAGATCAGACAAACACTGGCTCCTGACAGGGCCTTTTATGTTTTTCATGTGTTTTGCTGCCACCAATTTCTCCTTTGTGCTTTGAAGAAGAGAGTGAAACAAGCGGGTTGCAATCAGCACCTTTATCACAAGATGCTACCAAATCCAACACATTGATCCACTAATCCTGAGATTTGCAAATAGGCTAGTAGTTTGACAAAATAATCTTTCACTTCATAGCTCTTTCAGCCACTTTTTATGGTCTTCATCATCAGTGAGGAATTGCTCAGTTGTCTTTGACCTACTAGCTATGGAACTAAGTATGTATTGTTGGGTGCCTCCCCCAGAGGTGCAGAAGAGTTGAACTGAGTCATACCTCAGATATGAACACACAGACATGATAAACATATTTATGTTTAATTCAATATAACGTACATACATCCCAAAGGTAATCCCTTGTCTCAAATTTGCCTATGGTGTGGCCCACAGTGTCAGTTAGACAGTTCAGACTTTACCTGATATCTAGATCGACAGAGACTGTACAGAAGCCTTCATCCTGTTCTGGAACAGTGACACAGAACGGTTCATTCTGTTCTGGACCTCTCCCACGTACACTCCTGAACTCTCCCGCATGCTACGGACGAGGTGATGTCAGCATTTAGCATCAGCGCTAGCAAGTTAAAGAATTCTATGTGGCTTGCGGCAATGTAGAATAAGGGCATAGGTCTGCCGTCAGGAACAATGAATTGTTTTAATTGCCCTTCAAATGAATCTGTTGTACCTGGGTTAAATTTAAACACTTGAGTGAAGAGATTGTCAGTCTAATGTGCCTAATTTAGCTTAGGGAATAGAACAGCCTTCCCTAGGTAATTTTACTCTGACTTCTCCTAGATAACACTGCTCCGGGGCTGCTTTTGTCCCATTTTTATACCAGACTGCTTAGCTCTTTGCATCAGATAATCAGAAAACAAACATTGCCTCTTTGCCCCCTTCTCTTACGTTGTAGTTTTCCACCTCAAGGATACAGACATTCAGACCCACACACACACACGTTGAGCCTGGTAATGGAATGTACTCCTTGGCTATTTGTTGTGTACACACGCTAGAGCCCGGGTCATGAGATTGCTGCTGGGGACATGTTGCACTCCTTTAACTCTACACATTTGTTCTGCTAAAATCACCCACACCGTAGACAGAAGACGGGTGCAGAAGTGCATGTTGCACTGATACTGGTCCATTGTCGATGCTTTTAAAGGTAAAGCTATGGAGCTAGCCCACTGTTTTTCTCAGAATTTTTGCAAGTTTGCTATTTTAGTGACCCTGAACTATGCTGCCAGTAAGTGGGAGGCGAGGCGAGGCAAGGCACAGCACGTTCTGTTGTCTTCCTTGCTAATTAGCTCCATCAGTTTAGAAACTTCTCTTAAAGATTGTAACCAACAGCCTTGTGTTGCCAGCAGCAGCAGGCTAGTATAACATGCTACACCTAACATTTCCTCATCAATTTTATTTTGGACTGTCCGAAATGTCGAAACCCTGTAACCCTTGTTTACTAAATTCTGATATAACATCACATTGCCAAGTACTTCTGACTCATATCGGATTCAGTTACACTTTTTGTGTATCACCTGATCTGATGGAACTAAAAAACACTGATGCATCACTTAACAGTGAATCCTTTTTTAGTTGAAGTGTGTAGTGTTATTTTTTTATTTAGTAGTCTCTGTTCTTACTCTATCATTGCTCCTTATTTACTCATTTCTGAGTAAACAGTAACAACTACATGAATTTTCCACTTGAAATCACAAACAGTAGACTTTTTTCACAGCCGCCAATTTGACATGAAATAGTTGGTAAACACAGCAGGAGATAACAATGATACTAATGAAGGTTCAGTTCCATTCAGGTCAGGCAGTGTCAGGGTGGTGCTATTGGTCATGTTGGCTTACTGGAAAAGCTGTCCTGCACTAAATGGAATGAAATGTTAATTAGTATTATTGGCACCTTAGTATTTCATGTCAAAATGGGTTCATTATCACCTGAGGCCCCCCTGCCTCCCCCTGCTTTATGGAGCATTTTAGTGTCTTTCAGCTCATTGTTTTGTTTTTTTCCAGCCTGCAACTTTTAATATTTTGGTTTAGTCTCAACGTTTTCATCAGCGTATTTTCCAAACAAGTACTGGAGGCTTAATTAAGTTGAACTAAAAAGGTGATGATATGTTTTGTATTCACAGCTTGTTTCCACACTCCCCAAGTGGCCAAACATAAATTAAAGCAAGATATCTATCTTAAAATAATTCATAGGCTGCTACTTCTGAACCCTAAATGTTACTACTTGGCATGATAAACTACCCATACTTGCTTAATGCTGGTAAAAGCTAGGATTGCTTCTTCATCCTGTTATTGTCACACTAATCACTAAAACCACTGAACATCAGTAGTTTGTGTTGCTGGTGAATCACTGGAATCTCATCGCAGACCCTTTTTTAGGACTAAAGAATCAAATTTTAAACCACTGGGTCAGACTGTAAATGCACACACCCTTACTGTCACATTTATACAGCAGTGTGACTCTGATGGATCTATTTTCATGCAGTTACATTGTTTTAAAAAAGAGATGATATAGGTTGGTTTTTCTGCCATGCTCATTATGGAGATGAGTAGTCTCCTTGGACCACAGCATTAGTCCTTCAGCAGCTAGGGATGGACTCTGACGTAGACAGCACGGCAAGAGGCGCTCGCTGACGTTTGTTGTAGGCCGACTAACCCGAGCCAAAGGGGGCGGGCCTCCGGTCCTGTAAAACGGAGTGGGTGCACAATATACACTTAATACCGTTTACAGAGCTACTCTAGAGGCTGGACACGCTCGGCGCTTACACCTGCGTAGAATGATACAGTAGCCAGTAGTTCTTCTGTCGTTATTTAGTGTTTTTTATACGTGTTACCTGTGTCTTATCGGGCTATTATACTGTAAGTCATTTAAAGGGAAAGCCACAGGTTTGTTCTTTGTTCGGCGTGATTTGTGAGGTCGGTGCCGTTACATGAATGAATGAATGATAACAACAGGCAGGGAGCCTATCAGAAACGGATTAAAATAGAAAACGAACTAAGAACCGAGCCGCAGGAGCGCTCAGAAAACCTCCGCTGTCGTCTGAATAACTCGCACCCGGTCGTCGGCTTCATTCCTCCGCCAGCATGCCGAGCATGCGACAGTCCTACACGGTGACCGTACCTGAGGAACCACCGGCGGCAGCTTTCCCGTTCCTGAAGCAGGAGATGCGGCGAAAAGGCAGCATGTCCGGCTCGGTGCTGGTGTCAACTTTCGTAGGGCTTCTCATAAACCAAGCCAAGGTAAGAAACCGCGTCCGCCTATCTCCGCTTCAAAGAACGTCACACCAAACTCCTTTGAAAAATCAGCCAATTTAACATTTATATCGCATTAATATTTAAAAATTGTAAAACTTACAAGGCGACAGTTAGGATGGTTTGTGTAATGCCCGGTATTAACTATGAAATAAGGCGTGTATAATACAATAATAGCGGTTATTTAGCATTGTGAAATTGGTGCGTGTTTGGTAGGTTATTCACTATCTTCTGTCACCGAAATACTCGCGGCGGGTGGTAACGAGCAGTATACATGTACAGTAAACCAAGTGTCATATTAGACTATATTAGACTCGTTACTTTTTACTGATCAAACGATATGTTTTTATGATATTTTATGTTCTGCTAGGTTCTGTCAGTGTAAGCATAGATGGACTGGTTGCACAGCAGACATTTTGACTTGTCACAGGTGGACTAAATGTTCCATAAAGTGTCCCCGTGACAGTGACGGCGAGTCCGCGCGCACAGTGTCAGGGGCAGCTCTCATTAACACACCTGTGAGCTCCCGCTCTGACATGTCAAAATGTCTGTTTGTAGGAGAGTTCAGGTGTCTTGTGGGCTGAAAACGAGGAATTGTGACTTTTTAAAGAGGACACAGACGGTTATATCACTGACAGAGTTATGTATCTTGTCAAAGATGATGTCAGTTTAACGTTGAAGTGTGTCATTTGCGGAGGTAAGCCGCTCTTTTAAGCCGCTGTACTCCGCTGTGCCAGGATCAGTAGGCCTGCACTGGCAGGTCACTGGTTATATAACCACCGTTTAATCCCCCTCATACACTACAGCTGCTCTTACTACACTGCTCTTATGTATCTCACTGTAGGCTATAATGGAAATAAATGGAGAAATAACCCATTCTGACAGGGCTTTCTTTATACACTACGATATCTAGGATATGAATGTTGCCTCTGGCTGTTTCCATACGGACACATACACACATACATGTAGGTCTGAGAACAAAATGTAGAGAAAATGATTGAATTTAAGACAGTTGAGAGCTTACATGAAGGGATTATAGCAGTATTATTCATTGAAAATTGTCATCAGTGTTGATTTAATTTACATTTTTCATGTTTCAATATCTCCCCTGGTTGAAGGTATAATATTTTACCCCCACGTTTAATGAATTATGTTTACATTTAATTATTGTCATGGAAGAAAAGCCAATGAACAGGAACAGCCTTTATGTTGTGATCACCACTCTGTGTGTGTGTGTGTGTGTGTGTGTGTGTGTGTGTGTGTGTGTGTGTGTGCGCGCGCGCGCGCGCGCGTGTGTGTGTGTGTTTATATGTTCCAAGGCTACAGCGTAGAGTGGAGCTGCTGTGTGCCAGTGTCTGTTATGTAATGAGAAATCCCATTAGAATACACTTTAGTGCCGGCCAGGCCAGGCAGCTTGGCACGCTTTCTGTTTTGTTGTCACCATCCACCTGCTCCTCCTGTCCTGTCCTTCTCCTTCCGCTCTTGCTCATCATCTGTCCTCTACTCCTCCCTCCCTCCCCACACACCACCACATGCATGAAGAGCTGCTCGGCCTTCTCTTAGTGGGTGCGTATGTGAATTTGCACATGGGATAAATGTGTGTGTGTGTGTGTGTGTGTGTGTGTGTGTGTGTGTGTGGTTATGTATAATCATGCACATGTTTATGCACAGCGGGCTCACAGCACACCATCACTGACAGCTGTAAGGTTAAAGGTCGCTTTCTTACTCCCCCTCTACATCCTCTACTCCTCTACTCTGCTACTACTCCACTACTCTACTACTCTACTTGCTCTGTAGTATTAAAGGAGCAGTGTGTGTTTAGTGGCATTTAGCAGTGTAGTTCCTGATTGCATCAAGGAGAAACTACAGTGTTTGTAAAAAAGTGGTTGTTGTTTAGTTTGTCCATTCTGGGCTACTGTAGATATAAAAGGCTCAATGTAAAGTAACAAGTGCTGATACACTAATGAAAACATAGTTATACATAAACATATTATACTCCAAATTTCCCAATAGATCCCCCTAAATGTTACAAATTGGACCTTTTAAAGCTAATGATATATGAATTGATTAGACCCTCGACAGAAAATCAGTTGCCCACAATTTTAATCATCCGTTAATCATCTGGACATTTATCAAGAAAAAAGTCTTTGTTGGTTGAAGGGCTGGGCGATATGTTTAGAATCAATATCACAATAATGATTAGAATATTTTTCTGATTTTAACACTTTATGATATGTCAGGTGTATGCAAAATGACAATAGAAATGTATGAAAATAACATGAAGTGCAGTGATCTGTGCTGCATTACATGAATCTTAACACATACAAACCCCTCAAAGCTCTAATTTGTGCTCTGTTACACGTAGCTTGGAATCATTTATTTGGACGACAGGTTTTTAACTCACGAAACTGATAATGCTCATTTCATTTTGAGCTTTGGGAACTTGTAATTCACTTTTCTTTTTACTATTTTAATGTAACACTTATTTGAATAAATGTTCAACAAATGTATGTATAATGAGAATAATCCATAACGTAGGTGTGGAAAACTCCTATCATTACACTTACTGGTCAAAACATTCCATTTTCCTCATAAACTCATCACTTATTCACTTATGTAACCTTTCTTGTTTGTAATTTGTTATTGTAACCAATCCATTTGGACTGTTAACTCAGAGATGTAATGCTGTTCATATGGATTTTTTATACCAAAGACCAGAGCCTGAGTGGAATGGGAGTGGGAGTAACTTTGCATTAGATTTGTCATATGCGGATTTGATGTGTGGTATTTCTACAGTATACAGTGCTGTGGTGCAGGCACTTTGTTACACCTTCGTATCTGGTTATTTTCCATCTACTTGTCGAGGCCCATGGGGTGATCTTCTAGTGTAGTATGTGGGGACGTGAAGCCCAGGCTTTAGTCTAATATAAACACAAGCCTGTTAGCTAGAAGTTAACTTTTCTACCGCTGAGGTTGGATATTTTCCCTGCATACCAGTGGAGATGTGTGAAGATGAACAGAGCTCTTACATAAGAAGCCGGCGCATTGCTTTATGGTCACATGTGCTCAAGATGTTATATATACAATGTTGGATGTTAGTGTGACACCCCCGGTGGGCGAAGACGGCGTGTGTGGAGAGCATCTTCTCTTTGATCCAATGAAATGCAACCAAGGCGCCGGTTCAGCTGATCTTAGGCTATATTTATTTGTGTTTCTCAGGGAAACAGCCATTCTTCTCAGTGAGAGGTTCTCACTGTTTACTTGTTTTGCAAGTGAATGTGTGAGAGAGATGAGCTGTGCCTTCACGTCACCCAACACCAGCTCCACAAGTGCTGATGACTGATTCCATCCTTCTGTGTGCGTTTTTAGAAGGGAGAAATAAATAGATTGTCTCTCTTTACCTATCAAGTGCCAATGCTCAGTGTTTGTGTGTGTGTTTGTGAACTCACTGACACACACAAACAAGTTTGCGTGTGAGCAAAAGTGTCACTTCTGCTCACATGGGAGACTCTCGACAAAACTCATAGAGACTGAGAGAGATTGTTTATGATGGTCTGCCAAACAGAGAGACAGGTCAGAACAGACTGTTCTGCTGCTCTCTCTCACGCTGGCATGCCAGCCAATCAGCAGTTGGCATTAGGCACTGCCAGGTGGACCCAGGCATCCTGCTGCTGGTAGTGTGAAGTTTAGTTTACAGCCCCAGGGACACAAGCAGAGCAGGGAGGAGGAAAGTGGCACTTGTTATTGCTTTGTTGCTGGAGGCATAATATTAGAGCAGAGCCAATATTGCAATTAGATATTAATCACCCACACTGATTCTGAATCAGCCCCCTCAGTTCACAGTACTGATTTTGTTTTATATATCAGTGTTTCTGTTCACACATCATTCAAGCCTGATTAATAAGTGGCTAATACATTGTATTTTATTCACATACACTATAAAGAGAGTCCATTTGTTAGCTGCTGATTCCAGCTGACACTGGGCAAGAAGCGGGTTACACCTGGACAGGTCACTAGTCAATCACAAGGCTGACACACTGACAGACGACCATTCATACTCGTGTTTACACCTCAGTCAACCTAAACTGCATGTCTTTGGACTGTGGCCTGACCCGTAGAAAACCCAATATCACAGCAGATGGTACAGAGATGATCAGAATGCTCCTGTGCATTCATTTATCGTTTGGAATTCGCTTCCCTCTGGGATTTCATTAGGCTATATCGCTTGTGCTTTGAGCTTGTTATTCTCCCACATCTTCGTCTTCTCAAGGTTTAGATTACTAAGGAGCTGCTACAGCAACAGGTGTACAGCAGATTGTTCAAAGGAAGTCTTTCTTTAAAATGCTTGCTCCAATGTTCACTTTACTTTAGTTCAAACAAGAAAGGAAGAGAGGTTTTGTTCACTCTAGCAGCTAATTCACAACACATAAAACTTAAAGTAGTAAAATGTTTTAGAAAAAGACACATCTGCTGAAACCATTATGTTCAGTGCATCTCATCAGAACCGCATTACTGTCTAACAAACATGTTGAATACATAAAACATTTTCAAAGCTGGTTTATGGACTATTTGAATTGTGCATAGTTAACCTTCATATCTGCTAAGCTGTAGTCTTGCTCTTTCTTTCCTTTGATGGTGCATTGCATGTGTTTCTTTGGCTGTTGATCAGTGGAATACCATGAACCTGGAGTATTTTTGTTAGTGTTTGTGTGCAATACAAACCCAATGGGGACCCATTCATAAAAACAGCTCTATAGTGCTACTAGTTGTCAAAAACTCCACAGTGCACCTTTAAAGGCCCAGTGCAGTCAAAATGCATGAACAGATGTTTCCCCGTGACAAGAATGTGGCCTCAGTGGAGCCTGTCCTTTTAGCCATCACCTTTTGATCAATATCAGCTGATGTCAGACGCTTAAGTAAAGCATGTCAGGCATTTGTCCCACTCTACATTCCTCAGATTAAGCTTGACGCAACACAGAATGCATGCTACACGGCTTCATCTGCCTGCTAGCGGCTAAAGTTCACGGAGTGGTGAGCGGTGATAAGGAAAGGATTTCAGGATTTCAATCTGTCCTTCTCTTTCTTCATAGTTAGTTGTTGACCTTCTGTTTTTATATGAAGTCACGCTGGAAAGCAAAGCCATAATGAGGGATTATCCGTTTCTTCCAGCCTCCTCACCTTGCTTTGACCCATTTCCTCTGCTCCAGCACCACGCTCCCTCCCCCAGGCCCACAGTCCCACAGTGTTTGAATTAATTGAGCACAGTGGATGGACAGATTTTACCTCCACCAAGCTGGCTGCACGCCAAAGGGACATTTCCGCTGTCTCTTATTCCCGGCTTTAGGAAGCAGTTGAAGCTGGCCTGTGGAATGCTTTTTAATGCAGCCTCTCCGTTTACCATCCTCTCCAGCCTCAGAGGAGTAGGGTTTCAAAAGTAGCTCACTAGTTGCCTGAGCTTCTTCTGACATTTATGAATAGAGCATTTATGCAAAGTTATCCCCCTGGGCTGCCTCTTTGTGTACACTACGTATCAGCCTCCTCACATGGAACGACTGGGAATATGAAACGTGGATGTATGTTCCCTCTTGTGACTGTCGCTTTGATTTATCTCTATTCTACTCCTCCACTTGCTTTGTTCCTCCCATCTGTTCATCTCTGTCTCTACAAAAAACAAAATATCCCTCTCCAGCATGCAGCGATTCTCCTCTGTGCTTCATAAATTCAGTGACAATAAATATTAGGGCTGTGATGGAGGTGATCATTAGGCCACCTTATATTAAATACCACAGTGGGTGCATGGACTGTGCATAACCATTGGCTGATAAGTGACCTATGATGAATAATAGAGCAGAGTTGCTCCTCTGCTGTTTGGGTTTGCTGTGGGTTACACTGAGTTGATAAATTGGGTCGAATGAGTAATTTATAATGCATTTACATTCGGTTACAGCATCACTTTAAAGTTCACATTGTTTTTTTGTAATAGCCAAACCAAAATCCTAAATCTGTAATGTTGTTGTTTGCTCAGGCATTGATACATGAAAGATATATATTTATTTTAGTATTTTATTTGTTCATGCAGACAGTGGGGTAGTCTGATGTGGAAAAATGGTGGGTATGTATCCAAAGAGCATGTGATCCAGCAGTCACAGGATCTGTAAGAAAAACCTCCAGTGTATTGGTGTTTGTGAATAGTCATATTCAGATACAATAACATTATGTTGGTGGTATGAATGTGCTTAGTGCAAATGTGATTTGAATGTCACAGTTTGCTTCTCTTGCTGTCAAAGTTCAACATATTAGTTTGGTAAGTGTTACTGCACTGACAAAACATCTTTAGATATTTTAAGTTTTATTAACGTTGGTAGAAAATATTGTATTCATGTAAAACTATAGACTGTATATAACATGGACGTAGTCTCCATGGCGTCACTCACAGGTTTCTGGAGAGCTGTTGTGAAGCTCAGTGTGCGTACTGTCTTGGCAGTCTTGCCTCCACCTGGTCCCCACAAATCCAAAAATGGGCAAAGACATGGATCATGGGTGGAGTTGGGGCAGGTTGAACGATGCCTGGTTGCTCAGCTAACCTCAATATAATATATAATAAATTTGAACATGTGAGTTGTAAATAAATTCACCCTCAGTACAGTTGTTATGAACGGAGAAATTGGCTATAGAGATCAGAACTTTTTCAAAACTGTGTTCTGCAGCAAGCCTCAAGCGGCTATTTTATAAAGTGCAGTTTTCGGCACCTCACTTTACAGCCACAGATGCTGCTGCTTCGTATAACCGCATTGCTAACAGCAACAAACTGACTGATGATGGACTTTCCTTAAAATCATCATGTGTAAAGAGTTGGATCATTCCTTAGTCACTTTTTTATTTTTATTTTGCTGAAATGTTAGAGTAGTGCAGCTTTACTGTTTGTGCATAACGTCGATTCATCATACACCCACTGTGCTGCTTTAAACGGCACATGAAGATGACTCACAGCTGAATTTGCATGTTGGAATTAGCTGTCATTATAGTCATGCTACGGGCTGGGATCAGAGCTTGAGCCAGTAGCTAATTCATGGATCGTTGTACACATGCCTTAAAGAATCCTGTTTGACACGCCGCTTTAGAAATCAGGACTTAATGACTTGGATTATATTTGCATTTTACAACAGTGTCTGTCAAATGAATAGAGGCAGTCGGATTAAATGAGACAGAACAGTTCATTTAAACACAGTAGGTTGCTATTTTAGATATAAAGTAACTTGACTTTCATGTTCCAGTCTAAACATAGATCATCCCTGACCATTGTGCCTTCATGTGTTAGATTGCTCTCGTCAAAAAATCTCCAGTGTGGTGTGGCTGATTTTCTTCAACAGTGTCAAAGCTGCAATAAAAGTTGCTTCACCCTGCCCGAAGAAAATGCCAACTCACCAGAAATAAAGTCGTTAGTGTCGTTAGTGTGACTTTCAGTAGAGAGCTAGAATCTAGATTCTAGAACGTGGGATGACGCTCGTAGTCAAAAAGTCACGTCTGCTCCAAACCATTCACTCCCAAATCCTCACGCTCTCAACTCTCCCTCACACATTGAGTCACACACACTCCCTCCACGCTCAGCCTTGTCACTGTGATGTCACCATGTCCTCTAGCTTTCCCATCCTGCAAAAAACGAGAATAGAGTTGCTACGGAGACAGAGATGGCAACGTTGTGTCATCGTCGTGACGTCAGGCAGGCTGGTCGAAGGAGCAGAGCCAATCGCAAGTGGACAAGCGTGCGTTATTAAAAGCAAAGCTGCTATTTTGGGGGGCCGGCCGTGGCGTTACTCAGCAGAGTGCAGCAAAGTCAGATGTACACATTCTAACAGTGTGTGTGTGTGTGTGTGTGTGTGTGTGTGTGTGTGTGTGTATTAAAATCTTAGGTGACCAGAGATGGTTTGTCCTGCAGGAGTAATCACTGAGTTACACATGACAGGAAGTGTGTGTGTGTGTGTGTGTGTGTGTGTGTGTGTGTGTGTGTGTGTGTGTGTGTGTGTGTGTGTGTGTGTGTGTGTGTGTGTGTTGTTCGTTGTTCTGTGGCTGTGGCTAATGAAGTGTTTCATTCACTACAGTGGAATTTACAGAGAGGAGGATTTAGATAAGCCCGAGTTAATTAAACTGTAGATTTTTTTCCCTCCCTGCTGTGCTGACTCTCTCTCTCTGCTGAATAAGAGACAGATGGCAGAGGTTGTTTATATAATAGTAAAAAGCTCTTCCTGCATCAGTCCTCATAACTAGATAAGCTGCAGGCTCATGTTACTGATGAGCATGCTCACGCCATGTATAGCAGACGGCTAACACTCACTTTGGTTTCTGAGGCGAGGTAAGTTCAGGATTAACTGAGTCAGTCCTACCGCGGTATCGCCATGGAAACATGCTGAACGCCTAACCTGCTCCAGTGTAGAGGTTATGAAAGAGATTGACGCTATAAAAGCACCATCTACCTGTGGATGTATGAATTATTAAAAGCTTTTTATAAGTTCTAATAATACATCCATGAGAAGATATGAAAGGAAGCCTGCTCAGACTACTGCTTTCTGTTTTTATATTCATTTTTTATTAGATCCAGAGTTTCCCCATTTCACAGATATTATGAGAAAATTGTGCCTCACATCACCCTCTCCAGGTCAGCTGAACTGTGTTAGTTTGACTGTTCATGTTGATGCACAGCAGGCTGAGGATACTGTGACAGGTTTCCCAGCACACTCACATAATACCCCCAACTAACAGACGACTGATACCTTTTTGAACACTATGATCGCAGCGATGAGTCCGTTTGTGGTCACTCATGTACTGTATGATAATGAATGAATGTCAGGTCACATGTGAGGTGTGGTGAACTGTGTCCAGCTTCTCTAGCATGTATTGTTGATGTTACATCATTGAACTGTGTAATTGCGTTCAGAGAAGTTAAATCCAGGAGCTGAGAGTCACTTTGTAGAGAAATGTTAATTTATTTGTTAAAAAATGGGAAGAGAACAAGTTATCACCACCACTTTGTATCCAGTCCAATGAGCATCCTTTAAAACCCATGTCCTGTTCATCACCACGTCTCTCCTCGGGTTCAGACAGTTTTCATGGTGGTCCTGATACACAGGGCTCTCAGTGAGTGTGCCCTAGCTTCACCACAGGTGAGGGTAACAGGGGGCATGTGGGTAAGATAGATTTCAGTTGCCAGTGAGATCAGGTGACTGGTGTTAAGCTGCTGGCCCAGCAGAGTTGCTCTCTGCCTAGAAAATACAAGCTCAAGTTACCACGCTGTGAGTTTCTCTGCCGGGCCACTAGTCAGCTTGTTTTTAGACATAAAACTGAAGCTGCTCGAATCATCTTTTTATCTTGCTCTGCACATACTTTGTTATGACACAGACATTATTTGACAAAAAGATTGGTAGAGGAGTCCAACTGTTTAACTGTTGTTCTTGATTGTTTGTGAAATACCACCACTATAAAACACACACACATGCCATCTTTTGACAGGGCATGAAGGCAGATGATGTGAAAAATGAATTCAGTTTGTTTTTGTTTTGTTTTTTCAAGTTTTCTAAAGCATAATTGTCTGCTGCCTCTGCTCCTTAGAAGAGGGCACAAGTGCATTCCTTATCCACCCCATGTTCTTTGTTAGTTCTTCCTCTAGCTGCTCAATTATATAACCACTCAACTTATGTAATGCAATTTAACCGCAGCAAGTGATGACATAAGTTGTGTAAAACATTTTGTACCATTTTAAGGTTTTGAAACCAGGATTACACGCTTTGCCATCCGTCACGCCTCGCTGAGATAAAGTGTGTGTACAGTGTTTCTCGGTTTAGCTTAGAAACTCCTTAAGGTGCAGTGATTCCGTGTTATCTGCTGTTGTTGATCAGATCTTTGCCATCCGGGAGTGATTACCAAGAGAGGAAATGACTACAGGAGATAACAAAAACAAGTTCCTCTCTAAAGATAATGCTCAACACGAAAGGCCTCCTGTCAGTCATCCCTAGGCGGACAAAACACACATACTGAATTGCAGAGTGTACATATCACATCTCTGTCACGTGAGATATTGTTAAAGTACAAACCCAGCCTGGAGGAGAAACACAGCACTAAATATGGTGATAGGACAACAAGTGGTTTCAGTGTCTGCATCTGTCTTATAAAGAACTGTGAAGTGTTACAAGGTAAAACAACATTTCTACACACAAACACAGGAATAAGACAAAAGAAGATAAAGGTTCAAAACAATCACACGCCCTGATGAAACGTTCTGATTAAAAATGTATTTTAAGAATGTGACATTACAGTTTCACTGTTCAAAACAGGCTCAGCACATTGAAATGTTTTGTCAGGATGAACATTTCTTTGTTTTTGGGTAGACTGAAATGCATAAATCTAGTTGTCCTGAAAAAAGATTAAAAGGTTGTGTCTTTGTCTTTCAGAATTCAAAGAGTGCCCAAGGCCTGGTGGGACTAAAGAACCTAGGAAACACTGTAAGTACAGCCGCAACATACCATATACAGCTAATTACATCTGTCTAGTGTCTTAAGTCTGCAATAGTTGCATCGTATTCTTCACAGCAGAGAGAGCTCACTCTAAATTCCTATATAATCCAGTTGGTGTTACACTGAGACTTTGTATATCAGATGGATTAAACACGAGAGTGGCGGTCCAGCAGAGTTTGAGTCTACCAGGCAACAGGCAGAAAGAGAACTCCTAAAATAAACGATGTGTGCTGTGGTGTGTGTGTTTCTGTTAATGTGTGTGTGTGTGTGTGTGTGTGTACAGTAACCTAATGAGAGAGCTCTGAACTATGGACCGGAGTGGACACGCTCTCTCTCTGACTGGTTTGATCCTACAATGAACTGCATGAGGCTCATGTGGGCACACAGGGGGAGCAGTACACACAGTGCTGTGATCTGCAGATCTTTTTAAATGCAGTTTATTATATATTTTAATCACATATTGTAGCGGCCCATTAAATCAATCACCTGAAATCACTCAGATGCATCTGTTGACACATAAACAACAAAGTGGAAGAGTTCGAGTACAGGAACATAAACATGTTTTTGGCAGATTGACATTATTCAGTCGATGAGAAGATCAACGGCATTCTCATGTCCGTACGCTAAATATGAGTTTGGAGCCAGTTAGCTTAGCTTAGCATAAACTGTAAATGCAAACAAGAAGTCAATTGTAAAAACAGCACTGTGGGTATTGGGAGGTTTTGTGCAGGACTATTTCTTGGACTGGTGTAATAATATGTCTTTTGTTCTCGCAGTGAGGTTGCCAGGCAACCAGTGGAGAACACCACACAGTGGGTTTTGCACAGGTTAAACAGATGAGATGTTTCTCCTCCGTGCTAAGCTAGGCTAACCCTCTGCTCAGCTTGTTTTAGCGGTTTACGGTCTTTATGCTAAGCTAAGCTAACCAGCTGTCATTGGTAGCTTCAACTATTGTTTAACTATTCCTTTAGTTTGCTACTAATCAGCTATGAAGGTGTGATCATCAGCTACCAGCAGGTCAAATATACATCAAGTTTTTAATTAGATACTGGTGTGGTCAATGTGCATCAAGTTGAAGTGTAAAAGGAGTTTTTCATTTCTTTCCATCAGTGAATGAGGATACTGAAACTTGATGTCTTTTCTTCAGTCAGAGAATCAGACTGTCTGTGATGTTTTTCTTGCAGTGTTTCATGAACAGTATCCTGCAGTGTCTCAGCAACACACACAGCCTGCGAGACTACTGCCTGCACAACTCGCACCGCAGAGACCTTAACAACAACAGCCGCACCAACACAGCCCTCATGGAAGGTGAGAGACGTGTCACACAGGCCCCCTAGAGTCCGAAACAAACAGCTCTCACAGCTGCTCACAAGCAACACACTCTTACCTCCTTACCTCTGGATTAGATTTGCATCCTTCAGAACACATGCGAGGACAAGAGGCAGACTGGTTCTCCTCCTGTAGGCCCACTGACAATGTTTTAGGTCTTTAAGTGCGAGGGATTTACCTTCAGGACACAGTCAACTTGAATACACTGTTACAGTTGTAAAATTTGTGAAGTGTATGCTCCAGTGTGTGAGTAACTTGAGTGTCTCTGCTCTGGTAGAATTTGCCAAGCTGATACAGACCATGTGGACGTCGTCCAGCAGTGAGGCGGTCAGCCCGTCTGAATTCAAAACTCAGATCCAGAGATATGCTCCCAGATTTGTGGGATACAAGTAAGCTGCTGCGCGTGTCACATATCATGATTCTCTCTGAAAACAGCAACATCAGCTGATGTTTCTGTCTTCTGTGTCTTACAGCCAACAGGATGCTCAGGAGTTCCTGCGATTCCTCCTGGACGGTCTGCACAACGAGGTCAACAGGGTCACTGTCAGGCCGAGAGGAACTGTAGAGGACTTCGACCACCTGCCGTAAGTAATCTGCCTGACAGACTGTGTGTGTGTGTGTGTGTGTGTGTGTGTGTGTGTGTGTGTCTGTGTCTCTGTGTCTCTGTGTCTGTGTGTCTGTGTCTGTGTGTGTGTCTGGCCCTGTACACGTCGGTGGCCAGGTTTAGCTGATGTGATATAAGGCTAAATTGAGGAATGTGTTTGGGTGCTATTAGCAATGTTTTTAACCCATGAACAACCTGTTTAAAGTGATGAAAGACACGAACAGGAAAGAGCAGACTGAGACACTGTAACTTAATTATGTAAAAACATCAGGGCCACAGGAGCCTGTATATGTGTCTTTGGTTCAGGCATTATTAGGGCTCCATCATGAAGTGTTGAACAGTTTGACCTCCTGTGTTGAGTCGTTGCCGCTCTGCTGTTCAGATCAGCTTAATGCTCCACTTCTTGTTAGATATAATTCTCAGTTATCTAACCGTGGCTTGTTTAAGGGTCACAGTTAATCTCTGCAACTTTCAGTATTACCCTCAAAACAAGTCCACTCGGCCTAAACCTGGAAAAAATAACACATTTTAAAGTGTTCCATTAAAAAGTGTCTGTTTTCTGCTGTGACCCGTCACATTATCTTATATGACAACAGTGTAATGTCTGTCTCTGTGTTCAGGGATGAAGAGAAGGGGAAGAAGATGTGGAGCAAATATCTGGAGAGAGAGGACAGCAAGATAGTCGGTGAGTAGAAATGCAGCAATATTAATGTCTTGTCACTGATACATAAATATCTTTTCCTAATCTGTTTTATGTTGATGCAATGATCAGCGTGGTGTTTTTGTTTGGCTCTTGCAGACCTGTTTGTGGGGCAGCTGAAGAGCTCTCTGACTTGCAGCCACTGTGGTTTCTGCTCCACTGTCTTCGACCCCTTTTGGGATCTCTCTCTACCTATCGCCAAGGTTAGGAAACACACACACACACACACACGCACACACACACACACACACACACACACACACACACACACACAGATGTAACATAGACAGGTGGATGTCGATCATCCTCACATAACCTAAGTCCCAGAAGGTGAACAGTGAGGTGATGCAGAGGTGACTTTTCTGTTTGTTCTTCTGTCTGCAGCTCTTAACATGAGCTTCTTTTGTTTCCTCCTTGTCTCTGTTTGTGCTTTGCTTTGCTTTGTGTGTGTGCTTTGTGTGTGTGTCTGTGTGCATGCTAATGTAAATGCATCTATGTTTGTGCTCAGAAGGGCTACGGTGAGGTGAGTCTGATGGACTGCATGCGGCTCTTCACCAAAGAAGACGTCCTCGACGGGGATGAGAAGCCGGTGAGAACAGAATCCTTCCTGGAGTCAGTTTAGTAGAACTACAAACCATGTTTCACTTCATTTGACCATTTGTGTTTTGTTTTTCTATTAGTCATGTGATTGCAGTATTATATCAGTAGATGTGTGTATGGATTCAAATCAGCAGCTACACAGTACACAGTGAGTGAGCTAACTCTGTTTCCTCTCCACAGACGTGCTACAGGTGTAAAGCCAGGAGGAGATGCACTAAGAAGTTCACAATACAGAAGTTCCCCAAGATCTTAGTGCTGCGTATCCTTTCCTCTGGACTTCAGGGTTTAATACAGACGTGTTAATTAGACATTTGCAGGGAGCCCGGAGCTGTGGGAGCACCAAGGTGTCTGTATCAGTGAGGATATGGCAGCGTACACTGTAGTCGACAGCGCTTCAAGAATTACAGTGAGATGTACTCGAGGCCCGAACAAAGTGACTCATGACTGTTTTGCATTCATTTGCATGGATGTGTAATCAGCATTAGATTTGTCAGAACTATGAATAATATGAATAAATACAACTTCGTGTGCTTTGCAAACACTTTGGGAAAATGTTCCATGACACATCCATGCAGAGGATTGAGTGTGAAAGCACTGCAGTCCGATGTACAGTACATGTGTTTAAAGCCCAGTGGAGTAGAACTGGCTTCTTGACTCGTCTATGCAGCGAGTGAAGATGTCTGAGGACAGAAAGAAACCTTGTACACAGTCATGTAGCTAAATGTACACACAGAGCACTTGTTCCTTGACTCTCCCGCTCATCCAGACCTGAAACGTTTCTCTGAGGCACGAAGAACCAGCAAACTGTCCACCTTCGTTAACTTCCCCATGAAGGATCTCGACCTGCGGGAGTTTGCCTCGGAAAACAGCAGTAAGTACCAAACCTGAGATGCAGCTCTGTTTACACCGAGATTCTAAAACATTCCTTGTGCTGGATGTCTTACAAAGCTTTAGATCACGAAGAGAAAGTCTCATCAGTCTGTCTTCACTCTGAGAATAATAAACATATATAGATGTTTGATCTTTGTTTTTGTGTGTGTTGTTTGAGCTGAGTTTTTTCTCTCTTCTGTCCTCTTATAGTAAATGCAGTGTACAACCTGTATGCAGTGTCCAACCACTCAGGCACCACTATGGGCGGTCACTACACAGCCTACTGTCGCAATCCCAACTCGGGAGAATGGTACACCTTTAATGACTCCAGGTAACTGAACTCAATCATCAGGTGTACAATCTCATGTTAATTACGTATTCGTTACATATGAAGAGATAACTCATTTCTTAGTCATTTTCTTAAATCATTTTTAGTTACCATGACCACACTGTCATGGTAACTGACAGAGTAGAAGCTCTTTTATCTCCTTTGGTGCCTCCTGAGCATCCAGTCGTTCCCTTCAGGCTTCCTCTGCTGCGCTCATTCATAACACACCACGCCACCTCTGACTGGACCATGTATATTACACAACTCACACATTTCCCCAACCTCGTTATTGTATCTGGAGTAACAGCAGCAGAGCGTCAGGACACCACCATACAGTGTTTCCTCCTCACCCGACTACACACACCATGTCCGTGTGTGTGCTCCTCCAGCTCTTTGTCAGTGGTGACTGAACATGTGTCATATACACTATATGCTGTGTACACTCAAACACTGAGGGAGATGTAATAAATGTTTTGTCAGGTATGGAATTCTGTTTTAATGAAACACAGCTGCACCGATGCAACTGCAGTCAGAGTTAAATGAGGTGCTTCCTAAACCTCCAAATGTTTCCTCATAACCACTGAATGTGGACTTTTTCTTCAGCGCCGGAAGTAATCCAACATATATAGTTACAGCACAAACAGGAAGAGTCTGACGTGGTTAATGCGTCCTGACTCCCCAAGATGTGAAGTAATATAGACTAAAACGCACTCCAACGTGTCCCCAGTTCACTCACTCCCAGATCCAGACTGCACACTGATTGTAAGCTTTGTAGGCTTTGTGTGTGTTCACACTGTCTGAAACATCCAGTATGCATCTGGTGTACTGAAAACCTGCAGACATAAAAAAAAACATTTGTGTAGTACCAATATACAACATGTAGTGACTACACCATCAGTCTGATGGTTCAAGAGCTTAAACAGCTAGAGTTTAAAATGCAGTTTGTATATTCAAAGCAGGCCGTGTCATCTTTGTCTTTACTATTACTCTCGTTTCTCACCGTCTCTCCCTCTTTCTCTTCTCTCTTTCCAGAGTAACGCCAATGTCCTCCAGCCAAGTGCGCAGCAGCGACGCCTACGTCTTGTTCTATGAGCTGGCTTCAGCCTCGCGGATGTGAAGCCTCATGCAGGACTGCGGGCCACAGCACCACTCTGACTGACGGACAGACAGACGGATGGAAAATAAGAGTGTTGGTGGAGCCAGGCCTATTTTGGACTTGTATTTGGACATATATCACACACACGCACACACTCCCACACACACGCACACACACAAAGGCACACACCCCCACCAGCCTGGAGGCTGCTCCTCTGTGCAGAGGGAGCTGGAGCGGGGAACACTCTGGAAACCACAGGAACCTGATCAACCAGCCCGGCTTTCTTTCCCTCTCTGTCTTTACTCTCGTGTCTTGCTCACTTTGAGTGGAGATGTGTGTTTACTTTGTGTGTGTGTGTGTGTGTGCGTGCGTTTGTGTGTGAGTGTGCAAGGCTGACACAGGGCAATAATCCCATCTGACCGACCCGACCAACCAGTGAATCAGTCTCCATCTCAGAGTCCCTCTCTATGCACTGCAAACCAAACTCTCCTCCTGAACACACCTTCGCTTCTTTTTCCTCAGCTGTCTCCACGTTTGCCTCAAAACATTAAAACTGACTTGTTGCAATTTTTTTGACTTTTTTCTGCTTTGAATTCATGATTATTATTTTTTGGTTTGTTTGTTTGTTTTGGGCGGGGTTATCACCTCAGCACCAAGAGCATCATCGTCACCACCACCACTTTGGACTGTGGATTCATTGTGCTTAGCGTGTGACTGTAAGAGGACTGGTCACGGTTACGAGGAGCTTACAGCCCACCGGCCTGCCTGCTTTTCACAGCTTTCCCTTCCACTGCACTACAACACTCCCCATGTCTCTGTCAGCATCTTCTTCACTTTGTTTTCTTTGTCTAAACAGTGGATGGGAGGCCAGTGGTACTGTGAGCGTCACATGCTTGAGAGGAAAACACTCCAACATGTGTTTTTATTTCATTTGTTTCTCCCATGTGTGGCTGCTACTGATGTTTTCAAAGTGCTGTGAATGGATGAATGGACAGTCCAGTACAGATCTGCTATGGATTAGTAAGATAAACAAAAATAATGGTAACAATCCTCATCGTCAGCATGAGGTCTTTTCTTCCTCTCTTGTTTCATGCCATTGAACAACACGGAAAGAATGTTTTAAAGAAAAAAAACAAACACTATATCTGTATATTTTTATATCCTGATGCAATATTGAGAATGTACTATTCAATGGTGCTGAAAATGACCCATAACTGTTTTCAGTTGGTTTATTTCCCAGGTTTCAAGAGAGAAAAAAAAGTTATTATTTATGCTTACAGGTGAAAATGTGATGAGTCACACTTTTTAACAGTGGCAGTCAAGTATATAAATATATAAATATATATATATATATATATATATGAATAAAAGTTAACAAAACAGTGGTTTTACTTTGAGTCTGGTGTCTTTTTTTATTATGAGAGTCTACACTGCACTCAGACAGGTCAGGACTCACATGGGGGTGCAAGGTAAATATCTCTGCCTCTGCTGCTTACCATCTCAGTAAATTTAACATCCAGTTTCCAGCCATGTCGGTATACATTTCCCACTATAAAAACATCAAATATAAAAGAAACTAAATACTAGTACTAATAGTAACACAGATAATTCAAAATATTCTGATGAGAATGACTAAAAGAGTTTGATTGAATCTGAAAGTATCATTTGACTGCCAGTTTCTTCTAATGACGCTGAGCTACTGCACATAGTAGAATCACACTTCAGTGATATAATTCATCTTGGGCAGAGACAGCTCAACCGGCTCTCTTATCAGCTTAACACCGCAGAGACACACCATTTTTCTTTTGATGGATCGCTCAGTAATCATTATGGAAGTGCTGCGGCCTGGCCTACTTCCTGCTGCTCCATTATCCGTACATGGCCTATTTCTGTGGTCCGAGCTCTGCAGCCTCATAGTGTGATCTGATGCCATGAAACGGTCCGGTGGCAGCCTGGAATAGTTGTATAGGCTGACATCACGCAGGCTCCCACATCTCAGAGGAAGGCCTCATCAGCTATCTGAAAAAAAAGAAAGAAAAAAAGATCCACATACAGTGACACACTCACTCATCTTAGATTAGTTGATGTTTAGGGAGGAACATACATCCTATCATCAGACTAATGATGTCACTTGGTGACACATAATCTGCCTTATTTCGCAGAACGATGTCCACTGCAAGTGCAGATATGAAATGAACTCTGCTGGGAGTTCAGTGTGACACATAAAGGAATTAACTCAAGAACAACATAAATTGGTACTAATTGTAAAGTAGCAATGTAATTGAGTGAAAAACTCAATTTAAGCTCAAGTACAGATTCATTTATTACTCACGAATACATTTCATTTTGTTTTTTATGAAAGAGAAAAAAGAAACATTCATCACGTTGAATTGTGTTTTATAAGTTGACCTGCTGTGCTCTGATTAGAGGACTCTTGATCTAGCAATTAGCTGAAAATAATTAACTAAAATGCACTGATTGAACACAGTCACTAAATCGAGTAACAAATTATATCTTAATAATAAATAATAAATCATGTCTTTCCAGTAAACTTACTTAAAAATAACTCGGAAGTTGGGTTCATTCATAAATAATGAGATGTTTGCTGTGCTGTGCATCTCCCTCTTAATGGAAGTTTTTTCTTGCCACTGTCATCAAGTGCTTGCTCATGGTGGGAATTGTTGAGTCTCTGTACGATGTCATGGGCCAAGATGTCCCAGAATGCCTTGCAGAACTCCACTGTCAGTGTCTGGAGCCTCTTGTAGAGTCAGTGGGTGAGTTGGTCTCTTTGGACATCTGATGCAATCCACCACAGACCTCTTCTGTCAACTGCTCCTTCTCCTTGAATTCACTTTTAAATCTTAAAGAGCAAAACTCCACAGCTCTTTGTCGGATCAGGTTCGGCTCTGTCAGCTCCTGCCCTGTTTCTGAGAGCAGAGAATGGATCTGTCTCCTCTGTCCTTGTCTCTTTTTCTAGCACTTTCTACTTTAGTGTCCAACAGGTGGGCTAATGCCATCTTTTTAGTCTTGAGGATTTCAATATATCCTCGATTTCCCATGGAAATCACTCTCAAACTCAAGATCCAAAATATCATTATTTTTTTGGTTAGAAACCTTCTGTGGCCACAGACATTAGGACTGAGCATGTGAACCACGGGTGGGATGAAAGAGGGATAGCTGTGGCCTATAGACTCATGATGTGTGGGTGACCTCCTGAACACTGGTATAGAAAACAGATGAATGAAAAACAGAATGAGCAGGGTTCTTATATTATGGCAAATGTGTGTACAGATGTGTCTACCTCTCTGTCCTTAACAGTCCACAGGTTGGCTGCTCAGACTCTGATTCGCTCCCTGGAGATGGAGGAGAGAGAGCGCAGAGGAGAGCAAGATGGAGGAGTGAAGAAGAAGGTGGTGGAGCTCAGTGTCCAATCAGGAGTGAGCAGTGCCTTCACTGCCTTCATTGCTGTCAACAAACGGGAGGGCGAGGCGATTCAAGGACCGATGTTCCAACACCCGGTGAGTGTTTGAAACAAAAAAAAAAAAAAATGACCCTCTATTAGAAAATCACTAATCATTGAACACACTGATTGTTCTAATTGTGTTTAATTTAGAGATGAGAGCTTGCATGTGTTCTTTACTCAGTGTTCACAGCTGTTCCCAGGTCTATGAGTTTGTATGTAAAAAGTTTCACTTTTGGGATATTTTGAATATTTGGAAGACATGAATAATTCAAGCACTGCTCTTAAGTGCTTGTTGTAAGTCATGAATAAACACAGAAACCAGAAGTTTAGTTGATATTTTTTGTTTATTGATGCACATGTAATGTCTGTTCCGCACTCTTTATTTTCTTTTTTAAATCTCAAAGGGATGAATCGCCAATCAGTCACCTATGCAGTAAGTAAAAAGATTGAGAAACACTGTGTATTTCTAAAAATTCTGTATTTGGAAGACATGAATAATTCAAGTAACTGCTTGTTGTGAGTTATAAATCAACACAGAAACCAGTAGTTTAGTTGATATCTTATGTTTATTGATTCAAATATAATGTCTGTTCAGGCACTCTTTATTTTCTTTTTTAAATCTCAAAGGGATGGAGGTCTGCGCTCCAATGGTCTATGGTAAGTAAAGTAATACGAATAAGTAAAAAGATGAATGATAGTGAAACAGATTGTGTATTTCTCTGAATACACAAGCAAGCCAACATTTCTGTGGCAAAATGTATTCTGTAGTTATGTGAATTTTTTGCAACTTTAATGTGAAGTGCTGTATGTACAGTTGTTTATGAAATCATTTTTTTTGTTTAAAAGTTAAGTTAAAAAAGAGTGTTCGTTTTCCACGACACATGAATTAGCATAGCGTTTGTTCAGGCAGAGGACTTGGGAATTGTTGGGTCTTTGGTCCTCTGAGAAACTGAGCCAATCGCTGTTACGACGTTCTTTGTCACACTAATAAACACCACACAATAGAATGTTGTAATTTGGAAAACATTTTAGTTTTGATAGGAACCATGAAATATTTTGGAATGCTTTTGCTGTGTAGTAGTGTATTTCTAGTGGAGATGCACTGTTGTGTTGTAAAGTGCAGAAAAACGCACTGGGACTGGACGCAGGTGTTCATTAAACTGGTTTCTCCTTCAGGATTGATACACAGAGCCTTGTAACAATGGAATCCTGTTCTTTCACATTTGCTATTTTTATTTGATGCCCTTTATGTCAATTTGTGTCAGGTGTCTCATAGCAGTCTATGCATTAATGCAGACCATAGACAGTATAAAACATGGACGTAGTATCTGTGATGTCACCTACAGGTTTCTGAACTGACTCTGGTTGCCATGTTGGCAGCCCTACCAGAGTGGGGCAGCTTGTGATTTAGGATGTAAACAGATCAGAGCAAAATAGAATGGAACCACTCATTAAAGTGACATTCGGACATCTTCAGGTCTGTATATAAGGCCACGGCTCTTCAGTCAGTCTGATCATTTCAGACCTTACAACGTGCATCACAAAATGTGAAAAAAGAGAATTTGCAAAAGACAAACGACTGATACAGAATACATCTGTTCATCAGAGAGCAACTACAACTGCAGCCTACAGCATTACTTACTGACAGACTCTATCAGCCAAAGAAAATGCAGAGCCCAAGGAAGCCAAAAGGTGACCAGAGGAGCGAGGAGATCACTGTCCTGCAGCAAAACGCCTTTAAGAAAGAGAAGATTTTTGGGAGAAAGCTGGATGAGCTAAAAACTCAGCTCAGTGTTCAGATCTCACTTAACCTGAAGCTTTCCACTGAGCTCAAGAGAGAGAGACTCCCCATACAATCACCGGCCATGATGACGAATGTGAGGATGAGCCGTGCAAGCAGCAGGAATCCATGGCTGAAGTCGTGAGGAGAAACAGTGCAAGTAGCACATCTTTTCTTGTGTTCTTCAAGTATCTCTGGTGCTTGGCTTTGAAGTAGAGACTGCAGGCCTTCCCGTTCACTTTTCCCTCTCTGCCTCTCTCAGTGTAATTCTGCGATCTTTGATGGTAATTCAGTATTGCAATAATAATTCACTCTGTGCTATAAAAACATTTTTAGCACTAGTCAATACTGATGGCTTTGGAGAGCGTGATAACAGATAAACTGCAGAGAGTGTTGTAGAATATGAAATAGAGAATATTCAGTTAGGATTATGCAGGCAGCTGTTTTGTTTCCTTCACGCATTGTCTCGGGTTTTGCATTATTAAGTCTCTCTGGACAGCAGGATTGTCAGTAATACACAAATATTCTCACTTTCTGCTCTTCATGAACACATTTCAAATGAAGCTCTTTGTTGGTAAATGTGTTGAAATATGGTTCTCCGTTGTTAGGTTTTTAGAGTAAAGTCTCTGATGTGGATGGAAAAGAAGCCCATGCACATATAAAGCAGACCAATACACTGCACTCCTTTCACATATGCATTAATGCAACAGCAATTATCAAGACTGGGCCTATAAACATTTCAGCAACACTTCTAACAGAGCTCAAGTCTGAGTCACATTAAATGGACAGCTGCAATACATATGTACAGTTAGTTTCAAGAGTCATGTGCATTTTGAAGAGATTCTTCATATGTTGAGTCATTCATTGTCTTCTCCTCGCAATACAACTACAAAGAGTAACAAGAAATGGTGTCCTGGTGGCCTAGGGGTTTTAAAAATGTAAAAACATATCCAGCCTGGGGACATTTGTTGCAAGTCATCCCTCTTGAAAAATCACATGACTCATCTTTCATTCGTATCAGTACAAACATCCAACAGAACTCTTTAAAAACAACATTTTTAAATGTTCTCCTGCAGTTGTGGATCCGGCCTTTTGAGGACTGCTGGTGAAAATATAAAACAGGCACCAGTGTGCAGAAAGATTTATTGGGTGAATATAACAACTGCACCTCTGTAAAAAAGAATCATACATTATTAAGTATTTAACCATTTATTTCAACATACACTCAGTGAGCTGACATTGCTCAATGAGCTGTATATTGAGGAGCTTAGCGAAGGTTAGCACCCCAGAGGGCATTTTATCACGTTATCTACCATACGGGCATCCAGTGGGACACTTTTGCTCCATTTTTTTTAAACATGTAGGCACCAGGAGGGGTGATTGCAACCCCCTGCCCCCTGCTGAGGCCACTAGTGTTCTCGGACACTATCTCACATTATCAAACAGGCTATCTAAGGTTATCTAATAAATGACGACATCAATGAGAGTTGTTAGTGAGACCTAGAGGTGAGTCTCTTGTTTGTTGCACTCATAATAGTCATTAATTTAGCCACGTAGATGAATACTGAGCTACAAAATAAGTTTAATGAGCCAGGTCCTTGATATTATTTTTCAAGTGTCCACTGAACAGTGGTAGAGCCTTTACTTGTGCACGAGGTGCTACACATCTTGCAAAACACTGCAGGTGCTTGAATGTCTGAGATCTAACCGTTTGAAAGTGGCTTTCTTCTCCATTCTGTACAAGCAAGCAGTGCTGCAAAAGTGTTGAAATTTATTTGCATAAATATAGATATATATGGACGTGTATCTATCTATAGACATTTGTAAACTGGGTAAAGGACTGATGATAGTACAATGCTGCAGGTGGTGAAACAAACAAAGGCTGCTATCAGTAACACAGAAGCACAGCATCTGGAATACATTTAGAGCAGCATGGTAAGTTCATTTCATCTGGATGTTAAAAATAGAAGCAAAACTTTGATTTGAATTAGACTCTGCCTTATTGATCACCATGATCAGTTCTTTGTTTATTTGGCCTACTTTGAACACTCTGAAAATGACGGTGGATCATCTGGCTGTATATCACTGTCACTGTCTTTTGAAGGCTCTTTGGTTTCCTCAACTCCAGAAAGTGACGGGCTCTCTTCAAGACAGAAGTCTTTTTTCTAAGTTGATTTACTACCTTTTAATACCACACGGACACCCTGTAGTATACTATTTTTTTAATTACTGTGCCCACAAATCTAAAGATAATAATTCTCTTATAGCAGTTTATGGTTACCTGTTAACTCACATTAACACTTGCGTTTAACTGTGTCAGTTTCTGGGCAGCTCTTCTGTACTTCTTTGAGAGCATGTCATAAACAGGCAAAACAAAATACTGTGCAAGGCTTGTTCTCTTTTGGGTGAGGTTCCCATTTATTGCAGCCAAGAAAAATGAGAAAACAGAACGTCACCATGCAGGTTGATGTTGACTGGAGCTTAACATAAACTGGCTTTCACCTGGACCTGAATTCACACTGATTTTCACCTTATTTCATACACCTGGTGCTGGGAGGTTACTCGGTGGTTACCAATTAAACAGAAACAGAACTATATTACACCCTTGTGATGAAAATAAGGTACTTTGCACAAAACAAATGAAGAATAGCTCCTGCATTAGTGCTTCTTACAGCTACCTGATGGCAAATATTACAAGAAATCATTGAGGGGTCACAGACCTCGTGGTGAAGTAACACAGCAGGACACAAAATCAGACAGAAATCCCTCAGAAATCATTTCATTGAATGTCCTGTTTGGGGTAAACAGAAAAAAAGGTGACTGTCAGAAGTTGTATGGTGTTTTCAAGATTTTCTCGTCTGGATAAAGTTAATTGAATCACTGACAGAAAAACCTGTGAGTTGTTCAATTGACTGTTGCTCATTGCTCCTCTCGTCCAGGTGGAGGCGCTGTAGGACAAACAAACAAGTGGTTTGAGGAGGTTTTTCATGGCAACAAGAAAATCAAAAGCAGCAATGAAGCTGAACATAGAAAGGGCTTGTTGTTGACCGTTTGTGTTGTCCCAGCTGTTTGAGTGTCACCCAAACTTTGTCAACTCGTCAATTTTTAAATTACACAAATTATATATTAACATATGATACCACTACTACCACTACTACTACTACTACTACTACCACTACTACTACTACTACCACTACCACTACTACTACTACTACTACCACTACTACTACTACTACTACTTACCCGGCTCCGGCTCAGGCAGGTCCTCCAGCAGGGGCCTCAGAGGTGTCCAGAAGGAGGCATTTCTATGTAGGTGTTTTCTCCTCCTTCTGCCCTTTTCTCCTTCTTCTTCTCCTCCTCTTCCCTTTTCTCCTTTCCTCCTTCTTCATTTTCTCTTTCCCCTCCTCTTCCTTCTCCCTTTTCTCCTTCTCTTCCCTTCTCTCCTTCTTCTTCTCCTCCTCCTCCTCCTCCTCCTCCTCCTCCTCCTTTTTCTCCTTCTTCTTCTCCTACTACTTCTTCTCCTCCTCCTTCTTTTTTTTGCTTTTTCTTTTACTTCTTCTCCGGGTCAGGGTCAGGTACAAAGTGGGAACATGTGAAAGGTCAGCAGGCCTCGTCTGCATGTCACTGTTCTGTTTTCATCACTACTACTGACGCACACTTTGGACTCTCTAATATTGATAAAAGTTTTTATTAATTTGAGTGAAAACTGCACAAAGAAATTCACTGAACATAAAGCACTGACACTTGCATTGTGTTGGTAGAGATGTAAATAAAGAAGGCCTTTTTGTTCTAACTTAATTTATTGTGAATACTACATTCATACATACATTCAGAGATCCAGCTCTTGTGTGTGTGTTATTTATTGATGGTGATGTGGTCATAACTCCTCATATCTGACACTTGCAAAAGACTAATAACATTTTAGAACTGATCATTTATATGAAAAACTATTTCTATATCTTTGTCAATTAGCTGTATCATCCTGTTATTAGGTCTCTACTTTGTGGTTATTTTAATTCCTGCTGATCATAGAAGTGTCGGCAGGCAGGTGCTGCAGGTGTGAGACATCAGTAGCTGAGTCAGGTAGACAAAGAGTCCGTGATGAGTGACATTTGTGATATCACATCACACATATTAAGAGACATACTAAAAATCACCAAACCAGATGACTTTAGAGAATCACTGCCGTGTGTGTTTGCGCATGTTTGGTCTGAGTCATTTTTATTACTTTCTTCTCAGAAATCTCCCTGCTGTGAACTTTGAAACTAACGCTGACGTAAACATGCTGCCTGGTCCTACCACATAACAGCAAAAGCTTCATACTCATTTATTCAATTCAACAGAATGGCACAGAATCAACAGCAGTAAGTAAACGCAGAACTGGACGGACAAAAGAAAAGAGGCCGTTGAGAGAGTTTTCAGACTGAGGCTTTGACCGAGGGTTATGAAAAAACAGGAACCTTTACATGGAAGCCTCATATGGTGAGTTACTTTTAAGTAGTTTTAAAAAGACTTTAAAGAAATATGTTTGAGTATGTGTGAACAGGAGATCAATAATGCTTCTCAGGTCCAGATCCAAGCCTCTCCCATGTGGTTGTGCTGTTGCTGGGAGAGAAACAAAGTGGGAAGAGCTCAGCAGGAAACACCATCCTGGGAAAACCAGCGTTTCACAAAAAAACAACTCGCAGCCTCAAGAAGAATGGCACCGTCTTTGGAATACAGGTGAATATTCAGGTGTGCACTTTGTATTTTCTCATTTTAATCTAAACCTACGCTTTACTCGTGTCTTTATTCTGTCTTTGACCACCCAGGTGACAGTGGTGGACACCCCAGGATGGCTCTCCCACTCCACTACTCCAGACAAAGTGTCCTGGGAGCTCTGCAGAGGTCTGACTCTCTGCCACTCCAAGCCTGATGTCATTCTGCTAGTGCTGCCCATCACCTCCACCTTCGGCCAAGAGGAGTGGAGGGCCATGGAGGCTCAACTCAGACTACTCCAAACATTAATCTGGCAGCGAGCCATGCTCCTCTTCACGTATGGAGACCAGTTAGGTAAACTAATGGTCATTAAAGTTTGATGTGATGTGTGTCAGGTGTTCTGTATTTTGAATTTTGCACAACAGCCAGTTATCTCTCTTAAGAATCCATTCTCCCTCTCTCTTCGGGGAGGTTATTCCAGCAGTTCATACAAAATTCTATCATGGCTTGCTCCTTTCTACATGGCTAGCCAGTCAACAAATGAGCAAACACTCAAAGTACTTCAGTTCATGATTAAGGGCTGTCCCTCTCCCTTGCCTTGTCTCTTGCTTTTTTTTTAATCCATGCAAGCAATATAAAAAATATCATTGTGTTCATTTTAGCATGCTGATGTTACAGTTTAGCTGCAGATTCAAAATAATGGTGCTTTGGCTCCGTCCTTTGGGATTTAACGTAACCATTCAGCTTATTTCTCCTGCAGGAAACCTGCCTATCCAGGAGCACATAAGGCGACAAGGTCGGACTCTTCATTGGCTGCTGGAGCGATGCGGGAACAGGTACCAGGTTATGCCCAACCAGTCCTTGGCCCCAGAGGCTCAGCTTACAGAGCTCTTTGCGAAGATCCAGAAGATTGTGAAGGCTAACAATCGTCCCAAGGAGATCCAGTACAGAATGTATACCCAGGTGAGACAAGAAGTGAGCACGACGATGGAGTGGAGGCAGCAGGGAAGACAGGAGGAGATCGAAATGACACTGATGCATGATGTACAAGATGGGAGACCAAGAGGAAGGCAGGAGATGGCCTCAAGATGGTCATTTATGCTAAGAGGTAGAGGAACTTTGATTACATATTTTTAACGTTGCATAAAATCAGAAAAATAACTGGAATAAAATGTATAAAATATGTGTGTCATTGCAGCATTCCCAGTTGGGACAGGCGGTTCCAAACCTGCTCTTGGCCTCATCCTGCTGGGAAGGAGGAAGTCAGGGAAAACCTCAGCATGCAACATAATCATGCAAAGAGAAGAGTTTCAGGTGGCCGTAAAGACCACCAGGTGCTCTGTCAGCAATGGTGAAGTATCAGGGTGGCCTGTCACAGTGGTGGACACCCCCGGGTGGAGTCTGTTTGGTCTGGCTGATCCCAAGAAAGTCATGTCAGAGATCAGCCGGAGCCCTTCACTCTGCCCTGTAAGGAGCACACACAAAGTGTGCTACCTGCTGGCTCTGCCCGTGGACTCGTTCACAGAGATGGACAGGAGAGCCGTGGAGACGTACCTCAGCGTGTTGGGGAATGATGTGTGGAGAAGCACCGTGGTGTTGTTCACCTATGCTGAAGAGCTGAGAGAAAGGGCAGTGGAGAAACACATCGAGGAGCAGGGGAAGCCTCTGCAGTGGGTGCTGGACAGATGTGACGACCGGCATCACGTATTCGATACAAACACAGTAGATCAGCTGCTGCAGATGGTGGAGGAGCTGTAGAAATATGACAAAGAAAGAAAATATGGAAGAGAGATATTATATTCATCTTTTTCAACACACCATCTGACAAAGAGGTGACAAAGTATAGTACTTATTTCAGTTGATTCCAGTTAATCACCCCCGTCTGTCAAGTTTTGATCTATTGGCATATGTCTCATTCTTGTCACTGGCTTGTAGAATTAATATTTCTACTGATTTATAATTATGGTATAAATTATGTTTGTGTTAAAAGTAAATATGTATACATAGAGGGTGATCATGTTTGATGCCACTGGGTTTATGTCCAATTCTGCCTTGCATATATTAAAATACATGAGTCGTCCTTGTTACAAAGTGTGCATATTAAAGATTGTCCAACGTGTGAAGTCTATGATGACAATAAAGTTCAGTCATATTTAAAAACACCTTTTTGTATGATATATGATTAACGAAGTTGATCTTCAGCATGATTCCGTGGTATTCCAACGACATTAAAATACAGGGAGAGGGCAGTAAATGTACTGTAATGCTACCTGTAGTCAGAAATAAATGAATAAAAACATTCAGATAGTCACTGCATAGAGATTTACAAGACTCATAAATGTCCTGTTTTGTTGACACTATCACAGAGATAATAATCTTACTTTATGCTTGTTTTTGAGGTCATACCAGATAGTGGTGTTATACAGGATACATCCCATTCAAAGGTGTTCAATGATTTGATTAGATTCAACTTCATTAAGCTCATCGTGCAGAGTACAAGTACTGAGACAACACAATGCAGGTGAACCTCTGACCAGAAGCACGAAAAGCAGTGCAGATAATGTACACACATAATATTAAGGCCCTCTTATGTATGTAAATAAGTATTACTGCTAATATATAACTGATTGGCACTTTTTTCCCAACATATTTGATTAAAATATTATATTATATTATATTATAGCAGCCATTAATGTATTATTACATTATTATGGATTTATAACATGTATATTATTAGTTTGTTTGCAATGTTTATAACATAAAAATATACATAAATTAAATTCTCAATAACATATGTTGGCAAACAGTACTAGCCAATCAGGGGCGGCGTAGGGCGGGACCTAAAACATTCATTTTATACGGAGGAAGCGCTCCACGGTCACGGTAAGGTCAACCCTTCCGTGTAAAGGTCAGTCCTTCCTATTGGCTCAAAGCGCCTCTCGTTCAACCAATCATATCCGTCCTAATGAAACATAACCACTGTGGATTGTTGTTATCCGCGTTAGCTTCCGTGAGCGGGGCTCGTTAACCTGTTACTGACGCCGCTTCAGCTTGAGGGCGGCGGCGCGGCGGCTGCGGTCATGTTGAGCGCCTTGGTCTGCGGAGCTGTGGCGTTTCCCGGGCTTTTCTACAGCTTCAGGAGAGTGCTCAAACACACTCTGACACAGTGGAGTGATGCCGACGTGATTACTGTCAGTGAGAGGTCAGCAACTCACGCACACACAATTGCGATATAACAAATGAGATATTTTTGTTGTTCTGAAAAGTTACTTACTAACTTATATTAACGTGTATAAAGAGCTGGTTTATTCTCTTCCTGTAACATTAAATGCGCATCTGTCTGTCGAAGACACCAAGCTCTACCACTGGCTGTGAAGTATTTTGACACATGGATGCAAGAGAAGACATAAATGAACATGGAGTTTTATGTAGCTCTCTATACGGGATGTGTAGTATTGATCATATTGACTGACTCTCTTCAGGCTGGTCTCAGCCATCCATGCGTCTCTGGCTACTGCAGCTGGAGCCACAATTGTGACATCCTGCAGGGACACCATGACCGACAGGTAATCAGTCAACATGCTATGCATTGAAGACTTTTGTGGCATAACAACGTAAAATAAATCGGACTACCGTCTTTTCACATCCTCAGTCACTGGCTGGCGGACGGGTTTGTTTGGTTCGGAGCTCCCTACATGGCCCACGATATCTACGCCATGTATCTGAGCCACTACCACACTCGGAGGGTCAGAGGAGGTGAGACCGGCGGCCACTCTCTTCAGACGGTGAAGGCTTTCCTCATGAAGGACAAGATGCTGGTCCTCCATCACTTGGTGCTGCTTCTCATTTTCATGCCCATCACTGTGGTAGGTCTGGAGAGGAATGTGTGTTTATAGATGGGTTTGGTCTCACAGACACGCAATGGCCGACTGTCTCATTTTCAGTTCTTCAGAAGAGGACTGGGAGATTTCTTCGTCGGCTGCCTGTTCATGACAGAGTTCAGCACTCCTTTCGTCTCCATAGGGAAGATTCTCATCCAGGTAAATCACCTGAACATCTCTATGAAGACTGTCAGAGCTATTGTTCACATTCTTTCTCTAACGTGTCCTCCCCTCACATCCAGCTGGGCCTCGATGACAGCAGGCTGCACAGGATCAACGGCGTCGTCGTCCTCTTGACTTTCTTCATGTGTCGGATCCTGGTCTTCCCCTTCATGTACTGGATGTACGGCCGGCAGTTTGGGATTCCCCTGCACAGAGTGGTCTTCCATCTGCCGCTGCAGTGCAACGTGGGTAATCTGGCGATCCTGGCTCCGCAGATCTACTGGTTTCTCCTGCTGCTGAGGAAAGCTCACAGACTGTACCTGCGACAGAAGAGAGGGAAGGGAGACAAAGACAGGCCAAAGACAGACTGAAGAGTCCAGCTGTGAATGAAAGAGTGGTTTGACACAGAAGCTGAGCACATGACAGAGTATGAGAGCCACTGTGAGGATAAGAGAATAATAATAATTCATGATATTTTGTGAAATAAGTTGTAATTGTATGAGAAAACGGGTCATTACTTTATATAAAAAGAGTGACATATTGCACTATTCAGAGTCATTTTTCTTAGAAATGTTTGGACTTTTGTTTCTTTAAAACTCAGGAAATCTTTTTTTTTTGTAAATTCTTAATTTTGTCAGAATATTCTGACTTTTTTCCTAAAAACTTTATTTGTGGCCTTAATACATCATCATGCAGAGTCCTCACACAGTATGAGTGTTTGTTGTGCACTATATTGTATCTTTTGTGTGAATTCTTCCAGTTGTTACATTGTTAAATCTTTACTATTTTCAGAGAATATGTTTGTGTCGACTTTTTAATGAATAAACTAATAAAAATGACATTGACAATGGTTTTCTTTGTTTGATGACAGCAGCATGTACCTATGGAAGCCCATTCCGCCAGTAAAAAAAGAATTATGAAAACTTGATTTTAAAGTGCAAAAAAAAATTTTTTTTAATCACATGCTAAGTCATAATTATGAGATAAAAAGTCAAATTTATGAGAAAAAACGATGGAATTCTAAATGGCTTAAGCTTGTCATAGCCATCAATGTGCCAGACATAGTTTGGACCACAGCTGTGGTACACACCACACCTTCGCAGTCTGTTTCTTGACCTCAGATCAACACCTTCACCATCCAATAACTAACAATATTCAAACTGTTTCTCTGTCAGCCACCAATTCCGTGTAACCAACATTTTTGGTTGCTGGTCAATGAAGGCTGCCATCTCGGCCTCATCAGTTTTATTCTTTCTACGCCAAAGCTGCTTCTTGCTTAAAATCCTTTCAAGGGTGCGTTTGATTAATACAATCCCATGTGAATCAGGAAGCAAATGAAGTATTTCATCTGTTGTAAAGCCACGTTTAAAGTAGTCCTCAATGTATTCGCAATCCATTTCTGATTAGGAGAATTCACACAAAGAGCTGCTCTTGTCTCATAATTTCGACTTTTTATCTCATAATTACATCTTTATCTATTTTATCAAGAGTATGTTTTCATGTTTCTTTTTTACTAGCGGAAATGGGCTTGCATATGTACCAGGTGTGCACTAGATAAACTGCAAATCCTCTGAGCCTCCACGCTTTGTTCAAGAACCTGAAACAATTCAAGAGACATCTGCTGTGAAATATCTGATTTTTATTCACTCTCATTACCCATCACTAAATCAGCTAAGTACAGCGTATGATCCTGACAACTGAAGTGATGTCCTTATTGTATCAGCACTGTTAATACAGCGTTACTCAGGCTGCCTTTGACACGAGCTGAGCAATCTTCTGCTGCAGCACAGACTTCATCTCCTGGCTCTGCAGGTTGTCTGTGATGGTGGAGAAGAAGTGCCGGGTGTTGTCGCTCTCCAGCGGGCTGCTGCTGTCGGGGAAAGCGGCCATGATGGCCTCGTAGTGGCTGAGGATCTCCAGACTGGACAGGAAGAGTGGTTCACACTGACCTCCTGGCATCATCACCTGGGAACAACAACAAAGATAAATGATACACCTGTTCTAAAGTTGACATCAAAATATCATCTACTGGCATCTTACATCTAAAATATTGATTCATACCTGAATGTGCTGAACATGGCAAAAGAGCTGGCTGAGCACAAAAAGGACTTCCTGGCTGGGAACTGTCCCCACCTCCTCCTCCACCTGTGAGCCGTCTGCTTGATTCAGGTCTTTTTGAGAGTCTTTGGACATTTTAGGAGATGTGATGGAAGTGCACGATGGGTCAGAGTCTTTAGACGCTGGTGTTTTAGGAGACGTTAAAGCACCGGATGAAGGAAGAGGCAGCTTGTCTCTTACTGAGTTTATCATCTCCCTCACAGCGTGGGAATATAACCTGCCGACGTGTGCCCAGCCGTCCGCAGACAGCCAGTCGGAGCAGCTGGACCCGCAGAGCAGCTGAAGGACTCGAAGCAGGAGGACAGACAGGCGGAGCTCACATGAAAACCTCCTTAGATCCAGCAGGGGCAGGTAGTCCACATACTCGAGTGAGAAGGGCACATGGAGGCGGCCTGAGGTGATCAGCTCCCTCAGGGCTCTCAGCAGCCTGGTCCACTGGGAGATGGAGCACCAGGGCAGGATCTGGGCCAGAGCCACCAGCAGGCCTTTGCTGAACATACTGACGTGGTCGAGCTGACGCTGATCCAGAGAGAGACGGGACAGCATGGTGGACTGCAGGGAGTCGGATATGGAACAACACTCCATCCAGGCCAGAAGACCTGTACCCTGACCATACTGAGGCAGGTCCAAACTGGACCACTCCTACAGAGCAGGGGGAGACGGGACCAGACAGGAAGTGAACATATAATATTTATCAGCAGGAATATTTGGGTGCAGAAATAAAGAAGAAACAAAAACACACAAATCACTCCTCCTGTGGGTTATTCAGTAACAGAACACTGTGTGAGCTGTCAGCTCAGCTGGTCTGGTCCAGCTCAAAGCACAAAGTTCACACCACTTATCATCAACTATTATTTTATTGCAATTCTCCAACAAACCTTTAACAGAGGAGCTGTGCTCGACTCACACTCAACACACGACACACTTGATGAATAAGTCAAGCCCTACCTGCTCAGGTAGATCACACACAGCCAGCAGGGACGAGGGAACCTCGTTTTTAAAGTGTTCCCCCCAAACAGCCTTCAGGTGGAAACGAACGGTCCAGTCCAGATCCTCCATTTTCTTGTAAAGCCAGAACAGAGCTCTGGACCAGCTGCTGGGGACCGCCGCCACCTCTGCACCCACCACGTTCCCCAGGGTGGTCAGCACAGACACCAGCAGCTCCTTCAGGTCCATTGACCAGTGATAGACAGCACCATCTGGTGGCTGCTCCCAACAACTGCAGAGAGTTTGACAGATGTGTTGAAACCAAAGGCTGGTTACACTGAAAGAGGTAAACAGTTCAGCCATGTATCAAACAAACCTGAGAGTCTGGCTGTGGAACTGAGCCAGGACATAGAGGAGGGGAAAGGGAGAGCAGTCCAACACCCAGTGAGGCGACCCGTCTGGTTCCTGGACGTCCACAGACAGAGCAGTGTGGAGGAGCTGCAGACTCAGCTCTATGTCGAAGGAGCTTTGACCTGAAGGAGCAGCGGACCAAAACATCTTACATCAACAGTGGATTCAGTAACTACAACATGTTGCACTACCTGCCCAGCACAGAGGCAACAAACAGACAAAGTTAGCGACCAGCTGCTGAACACTGTGGAACATTTGTCAACTTAAAAGCTAGAAATTTACCACAGGAGGTGTCAGAGATAAAACACAGAGAAGATGGAGAGTGAATGTTTGACTTGTGATCGCCTCGAAATAAACACAACTGTTGCTCAGTGTCTAGAGTTTAGTCTATCTAGTGTAAGTATGTTTGCAAAGATTCAGAGACTTTTAACCACATCTTCATCAAATGTTTTGTTTTTTAAAAGATTTTTTTTTGGCCTTTTCAAGCTTTTTTCCTTTCTTTTTTTTTTTTTTTTAAATTGTATAGAGACAGCTGAAGAGTGACAGGAATGTGGGATAGAGAGATGGGGAATGACATGCAGCAAAGGGCCGCAGGTCGGATTCAAACCCTGGGCGGATGCTCTACCAACTGAGGCAATCGACACCCCAGCAAATGTTTGTTTAAAACCACGTTAAGAACACTAATCAAACTGTCACCATGTCCTCGATTTAAGCCAATGTCCAGGATAACTAGACAAACTTCATTTGTTGATGAAGACTGTGAGATGTGGTTGAAAGCTCCAGAAAAAGTGAGTGGACTTTAAGATCATTCTATCAAACCATTGCTGTCTTGGCTGAAGCTGGTGTCAATATATATATAAAAAAAGAATCTGTGACCACATAGGATTCTTAATTCATTCAACACAGGTGAAGTTTCACAGCATGGAGATCACAGGACGTACCCGTGGTGGAGAGATTCGGCAGGACAAAGATGTTCACGACCTCCTGAGGTGGCAGAAAGCTTCGCCTTCTTCCTTCTACCTCGCCTGTCATGACAGGCCTCATCAGCAGACCCACGTACTTGAGGAACTGCTCTTTTTCATTGGCCGACAGTGCTTTGGTGTTGATGATCTCCTGTAGACACCTGCAGAGCAGACTACCACCACTCAGAGCATCATTTCCTTCATCTATACTTTCCTCTTCGCCCCTGAGTCCAGGCAGCTGCTGCAGGATCTTCGCCATGAGAGAGAAGGCACCTTTGTTGAAAATAGCTGAATGACAGCAAGACCTCAGAGCGGCCTCCGGGTTCTGAAACGCAACTCTCGCCACCAAAGAAGCCGCCGTGTTCAGATTGCCCTGCAGCGCCGCTGCTGACGCTCCACCCCGTCCTTGGATGATGCAGTTGAAGGCCATGCTGAGCTCCTGTTCGAACCCTTCAGTCACAGCAGAGGGGACGCAGCGTCCGAAGAACCCCCTTATGGAGAGCCTTAACATAGCAGCCAACGCTGTGTTCTTGTCTTTTAAAGAAAGTGCAGAGAAAATGTCTGTGATGACTTTCATCAGCTTCTTGCAGTGGCTCACGTTGGCGCTCTCGCTCTGGAGTTTACGCATGAGGGTGGAGGTCAGTCTGATGAGCGTGTCGCACTGCTGGAAGGCTGCTTGGTTCTTTTCCAGGCAGTCCATCCAGTGCTGTTCGCAGGCAGCCCAGCTTTCCTCGCTGGCAAATAACGCCGCAAAGTTCTGATAGTCGTCCAGGCGGTGGCTGATGATGATCGCGGTGACACTCGCGCTCACCTCTGGGGTGCTCTCTGTGACAGGGAGAGCCAGTGACTCTAGCAAACCTCTCAGCGTGTCCTTCTCAGCCTCTTGATCGTCTGTTTCAGTCATAGCTTCAGGCACTTTCTGTAGAGCTGCAAGGACTCTACGGACACTCTGTTCCAGTCTGAATGCTGAGTAGCTCGGATTAGTGCTGTCACACACTTTGAGGAGCTCGCTGCTTTGCCAAAACCGAGCCAGTTCCGTTATATTTTTCAAGGCTTCGCCAAGCTTCATCCTGCTGTATCGAAACTGAGATGGTGTGTGAGAAGCGTGCAGGTCTCTCACGGCCTCCTGAATAAGTTCAGGACTCAGTTTCTCGTTGTTCCTTTCTCTGATACTGACAATTACAGACAGGACGCGGATCTTCTCTTTGGGTGGAAGTGCGACTGCCTGGTCTATCAGGCAAGATGTGTAAAGAGCATCAAGAGAAACCGAGAGGGCCTGCAGACAAAGCTCTGTTGTAGTTATGTGATCTTTAATGTCTTTCAGTGCATGAAGCAGAATGTGCAGGACATCTGAGGTTGGAGACGATGCCTTCAGTTCTGATGGGTCCAGTTTTAACCTCTTGGCAGCCTGTGGGGGGACACTGGAAGACTGGAGACGAGTGTATTGTCGAGCAAACATCGCCTCTATGCTCTCCCCTTCTCCGGCTTTCTGCTCATCTCTGCCTTTCCACAGCTCCCACCACACCTCCAGGAGAAGCCGGACATCGTCCTCTGCGGTGGAGCTGCTCCTCACGTGCTGCACCAGCCTCTCGAGCTCGGCACAGATCTGAGACTGAGGAAGACACAAGAGGAAATGGGCAAACGTCTGAGCGGCCGCCGTCGACTTCACCACTTCCAGCAGGACGGCGGAGTTGACGTCAGGGAGGCCGTTCTGGAGGGGGAAAAAGGGGTTCTCCCTCCAGCCCGTCTCCAGGTCCTCTCCAGTCTCCCTGCACAGCAGCTTCAGCCACACAACGCAAATGACTTTCTTCGTCCAGCTGATAGTTGTCGTCGTGGGGTGTGCACCGAGTCTACAGATTTCTCCAAGTGCCTCCAGGACTGGACGTCCCACCCTGCTCCAGTCAGCTTTCTGAAGGGAGGACAGGGAGGAGGGGAGACACAGCTGATCAGCCAGGAGGAAAGCCCCCTGAAGGACGGCCGAGTCTGAAAGCACAAAGAGAGTCACACATTAACAGTGAGTCAAGGACTGCCTTCATACATGCAGAATGAAACCTGGCATCACATTGTCCATATAACAGAGCAGCACGTTACCTCTGTCCATCATCTGCAGCTCAATGCAAGCAGGCTCGTTAGTCTTCAGTCCGGTTTATGATCACAGTCATGAGCTGTGACGCTCTCATTGAGTCACACTACAGTGTACAGTATCACAGTGATCACAGCAGCGTGCTCATCACTTCATATAGAGCGCTTCCGCTGTCCCGCACCAGCGTGTCAAACTCAAGACAGACCTCTGCTGCTCTCTGCTCTGTCTGTCTTCACAGCGCCACCGCTGGACCGGGCGGGGTACTGCAGTTTGGCTAAAACGCACCTGTCTACTGGACTGCGGTCACGCCAGCCGTCTCTCGTTTTCGCGTGGTCACGTCAGCCGCTCCAACATTTTCAAGTGCGCCCTTATTGCCGACTTTATGGCAAATACTGGGACTCGGAAAGTCAGCGCTAGCTTACTGCAGCGTGTGGACACTTCCGGTTTTCAAAATAAGACGTGGGTGTTAAACATATAAAACGTGTATTTATAAAATATGAAGAATGGTTTGATTTAAAAAAGAGTGTGTCTCATGGAACAAGTATGATCCTGCACTGCTTCAATGCTCATATGTACATTATGAAATATATAAAAAAACAAAAAATAAAAAAAACATGTGAAGTGTTAAAATTCTATAAAAAGAAGTGTGTCTCATACAGCAGGTGTCCACAGACTGTTCTGCAGTGATTTTGAGTTAATAGGTCACCTAACCTGGAAGCTATTGAGCTTCAAAGCTCATATTTACATTATGAAATATATTAATAAATTCATAAAAAATATGACAAGTGTT
>NC_040017.1:4773517-4775686 GCF_000972845.2 Larimichthys crocea
GGGCAGTGGTGATAGATGTGGCGATCCCAGCTGACGCCAACATCAGGAAGAAGGAACATGAGAAACCTGAGAAGTATCAAGGGTTGAAAGAGCAGCTGGAACGGATGTGGAAGGTCAAGGGTTGCGTGGTCCCCGTGGTAGTGGGGGCACTTGGGGCAGTAACCCCCAAACTGGGAGAGTGGCTCCAGCAAATCCCGGGAACAACATCTGAAGCTTCAATCCGGAAGAGTGCAGTCCTAGGAACATCGAAGATACTGTGCAGAACCCTCAAACTCCCAGGCCTCTGGTAGAGGACCCGAGCTTGAGGATGACACGGATACCACCCCTAACAAAGCTAACAGATTTGCAGACAAACAATGCGATGCAGACTATTAATTGATTTAGAGAAAATAATTATCCCTATGTACTCATAATAGACAGGAAAAATTATTACTGGGATATGGTAAGTGATAAAGTGATTTGATTTTAAGAACAGCACATTACACACATTGGAAAAGTAATAATGACATGACAGTTAAGACATAATCTTCTTCATAGGAATCTGAATAGAATGATTATAGCACACCTTTTCTTTTTGTCTACAACCACAAATAACTCTCTGTGGCATACTTCAATGGCATTGCTGAGAAGATTATACTGATATTGTCTTTGTTGACTTACTTTACAGATACAGTGTGACACCTGCGAAAGGTGGTTTCATGAGTTGCTGCTAAAAGCAAGGGCAGGCGAGTGGAATTGCGCCCTTTGCACCTAAAAAATGATATGTACCTTCTTGTTTGAGTTGTTGATTGCTTGTTATTATTATTGTTATTATTAATCTTGTTATTATTATTGTTCTTGTTGTTGTTTTGTATTGTTCATTTCTGATGAATAATAATGTCATTATTACCTTGATAGCATTGTATTTGCTCAGAATTAATGTAGAACAGTCTATGTACACCTTCTGTATGAGACACACCTCTTTTTATAAAATTGTAACACTTGTCATATTTTCTATGAATTTTTAATATTTTTAATAATGTAAATATGAGCTTTAAAGCTCAATAGCTTTGAGATCATGTGACCTATTGACTCAAAATCAGTGTAGAACAGTATATTTACACCTGCTGTATGAGACACACCTGTTTTTAAAGAATTTTAACACTTGTCATATTTTTTTATGATTTTTGTTATGTATTTCATAATGTAAATATGAGCTTTGAAGCTCAATAGCTTCCAGGTCATGTGACCTATTGACTCAAAATCAATGTAGAACAGTAGATTTACACTTGCTGTATGAGACACACTTCTTTTTATAGAACTGTAACACTTGTCATATTCTTTATGAATTTTTAATATTTTTAATAATGTAAATATGAGCTTTGAAGCTCAATAGCTTTGAGGTCATGTGGCCTATTGACTCAAAATCAATGTAGAACAGTAGATCTACACCTGCTGTATGAGACACACTCCTTTTTATAGAATTTAAACACTTGTCATATTTTTTATGAATTTATTAATATATTTCATAATGTAAATATGAGCTTTGAAGCTCAATAGCGTTGAGGTCATGTGGCCTATTGACTCAAAATCAATGTTGAACAGTAGGTCTACACCTGCTGTATGAGACACACTCCTTTTTATAGAACTGTAACACTTGTCATATTTTTTATGAATTTTTTAATATATTTCATAGTAAATATGAGCTTTGAAGCTCAATAGCTCCAGGTCATGTGACCTATTGACTCAAAATCAATGTAGAACAGTAGATCTACACCTGCTGTATGAGACACACTTCTTTTTATAGACTTAACACTTGTCATAATCGAAGTGTGTCTCATACAGCAGGTGTCCACAGACTGTTCTGCAGTGATTTTGAGTTAATAGGTCACCTAACCTGGAAGCTATTGAGCTTCAAAGCTCATATTTACATTATGAAATATATTAATAAATTCATAAAAAATATGACAAGTGTTACAGTTCCAGTGTTCAAGTGTTACAGCTATTGAGCAAAGCTCAATAGCTTTGAGGTCATGTGACCTATTGACTCAAAATCAATGTAGAACAGTAGGTCTACACCTGCTGTATGAGACACACTCCTTTTTATAGAATTTAAACACTTGTCATATTTTTTATGAATTTATTAATATATTTCATAATGTAAATATGAGCTTTGAAGCTCAATAGCTT